>NW_025960306.1:0-37754 GCF_023159225.1 Perognathus longimembris pacificus
CATGGCATGTTGAAAGTAATTACAGCAGTGATATAACAGTTGTTTCCATAAAATGGAGGTTGTTTTCGCTTAGCCTCATCTTATGTGTTCATAAGAGTATTGCTGTTGGGCTCTTGTGATCCTCTGCTGTGAGTAGCCTAAACCTGAGCTAACTATTCCCTATGAGAATAGGGAATCCTATTCATAGCATAGAATTCATGTTTCTTTGGGTCTGGCTCACTTCACTTAGGATAATTTTTTCCAAGTCCTTTCATTTCCTTACAAATGCGGCAATGTCATTCTTTGAGACAGAGGTATGAAATTCCATTGTGTATATGTACCACATTTTCCTGATCCATTCATCTACTGAGCGTTACTGGGTGGGATCCATATTTTAGCTATGCCAAATTGTGCTGTGATGAATATTGTTGTGCTGGTGGCTTTTGTGTGTTCTTCTCTGTGGTCTTTGGGTAGATGCCAAATGTGGGGCTGCTGGATCATAAGGGAGCTCTATGTTTACCTTCTGAGAAATCTCCATACCACTGGCTAGAGTGGCTGAACAAGTTTACATTCCCACCAACGATGAAGTAGGGTTCCCTTTTGTCCACATCCCCTCCAACATTTATTATTGTTAGTTTTCTTGATATAGGTCATTCTTACTGGGGTGAGATGGAATCTCAGTGTTGTTTTGATTTGCCTTTCTTTTATGGCCAGAGATGTAGAGCACTTTTTCATATGACTCTTGGCCATTCTCATTTCCTCATCAGAGAAGTCTCTTGTAAGTCTTTAGCCCACTTGTTGAGGGGGCTGTTGGTTCTTTGCGGTTTTGTTTTGGAGGAATTTAATTTTTTGTAGTTCTGCATATATTTTAGATATGAGGTCTTTGTTCATTGTATGGCTGATAAAGATCTTTTCCCAATCTGTAGGCTTTCCATTCATCTTGTGAGCTATGTCCTTTGCCCTGCAGAAGCTCAGCAATTTGATGCAATCCCATTTGCTCGTCCTTTTTGTGATTTGTAGCATTTATGGCTCTTTGTTAAGGAAGGTCTGTCCTGTGCCAAGGAGCCCAAGTGTTTCTCCTACTTCTTTTAGTGCTTTCAAGGTATCTGTTATAATTTCAGATCTTTGATCCATGTGGAATTGATTTTGGTGCAGGATGATATATAAGGATCTAATTTTGCTTTGTTGTGGGTGTTGAACCAGTTTTGCCATCACCATTTGTTAAAGAGGCTATCTTTCTTCCATCGTATTTTTTAGCTCCTCTATCAAAGATTAAGGGGGCTTAGTTCTGTGTGTTCACTGCTGGATCTTCAATTCTGTTCCATTGGTCTTCAGGCCTGTTCCATTGCCAATTCCAAGCTGTTTTTATAGCTATAGCTTTATAATACAGCTTGAAGTTTGGTATTGTAATTCCTCCGGCATTGTTCTTTCTGCTTAGGATTGTTTTTGCTAGTCGGGGGGTCATTAATTTTTCCATATAAATTTCTGGATTGCTTCCTCAATTTCATAAAAAATGGTGTTGGGATATTAGTGGGTATTGCATGGAATTTGTAGATAGCTTTTGGCAATATTGCCATTTTGACTATATTAATCTTCCCAATCGAGGAGCATGGGAGGTTTTTCCATTTCCTTAGTTCTTTTTTTTTTTTTTTCAAATTTTTATTATCAAAGTGATGTACAGAAAGGTTACAGTTTCATATTTTAGGCACTGGATACATTTCTTGTACAGTTTGTTACCTTGTCCCTCATACCCCTCTCCCTCCTTCCCCTTTCCTTTCCCCCCCCCCCCCCACGGAGATGTTCAGTTCACTTACACCAAACAGTCTAATCATAGAGGTCTTTCACTTCTTTGGTTAAGGTTATTTCTAGGTATTTTATGTTTTTGAGACTATTGCAAAGGGAGTTGCTTTCCTGACTTCAGCCTCTGTCTTCGTGTTATTAGCATATAGAAAGGCTGTTGATTTTCGAGGGTTTATTTTATATCCTGCAACTTTGCCAAAGTTTTGGATCTGCTCTAGTAGCTAGGGAGTAGAGTCTATGGTGTTCGTTAGGTATAGGATCATGTAATCTGCAAAGAGAGAAAGCTTAAGTTCATCTTTTCCTATTTGGATCCCCTTTTTGTTTTCTTCTTGCCTAATTGCTCTGGCTAGGAATGTTAAAGAGGAGGGGAGAGAGCAGACATCTCAATCTTGCTCCTGATTTTCAAAGGAATGGCTTTGGCTTTACACCATTTAGAATTATGCTTGCTGTTGGTTTGTAATAAACTGCCTTTATTATATTCAGGAATGTTCCTTGGAATCCCAATTTCTCCAGGATTTTTATCATAAATGGGTACTGGATTTTATCGAACGCCTTTTCTGCATCCAGAGATATAACCATGTGGTTCTTTACCTTGCTCTGGTTGATGTGGTGGATTACATTAATTGACTTGCGTATATTGAACCAACTTTGCATCCCTGGGATGGATCCAGTTTGAACATGGTGTATGATATTTTTGATGACCTGTTGAAGTCGATTGGACAGAATTTTGTTGAGAATTTTTGCATCTATGTTCATCAGGGAAATCGTTCTATAGTTCTGTTTTGTTGATGAGTCCCTGCCTGGTTTTGGGATGAGGGCTATACTGGCTTCATAGAATAAGTCTGGTAGTGAACGTTCTCTTTCAATTTCACTGAAGATTTTGAAAAATATTGGTGTGACTTCTGTTTTGAAAGCCTTGTAGAATTCTGCTGTGAATCCATCTGGACATGGGCTTTTCTCTGATGGGAAATCACTTATTGCTGTTTCTATTTCAAGGCTGGGTATGAGTCTGTTTAGAAGGTTTAAATCTTCATGGTTGAGTTTGGGGGTATCAATTTTTCTAGAAAATCATCCATTTCTTCCAGGTTCTCGAATTTGTTGGCACAAAGGTTTGCAAAATAGTCCCTTATTGTGTTCTGAATTTTGGTTGTTTCTGTGGTGATGTTACCTGTTTTATCTCGGATCTTGTTTATGTGGGTGTGCTGCCATCGTTTTTTGGTCAGGTTTGCTAGGAATTTGACTATCTTGTTAATATTCTCAAAGAACCAAGTCTTTGTTTTGTTGATTGTTGCGATGGTTTTTTTTCTCCCTCTCAAGTATATTTAATTCTGATTCGATTTTAATTATTTGCTTCCATCTATTGACTTGGGGGTATGGCTTCTTGTTCTCTTTTGAGAAGATTAAGGTGATTCCGTAAGTTGTTGAGTTGCTGTTTATCGAGATTGTTGGTGTAGGCACTCAGATACAAATTTTCGTCTGAGTACTGCCTTTGCTGTGTCCCAAAGGAGGTGGTACTTTGTGCACTCACCTTGGTTGAATGCCATAAATATTGAATTACTGGTCTAATTCTTCAATGACCCACTGATGGTTCAGCAGTGTGTTGCTTAGTCTCCATGGATTGTATCATTTGTGTGGTGGCTGTTTGAGTTGAGCTTTAATTTTAATCTATTGTGGTCTGAGGGAAGGCAGGGAATGATTTTGATACTTCTGAATTTGTAGATTTTCTTTGTGCCCTAAGATGTGATATATTTTGGAGAATGTTTCATGGGCTGCTGAAAAGAATGTGCATTCTGGTATTGCTTGATGGAATATTCTGTAGATGTTGGTTAAGTCTAGTTGGTCTATGCAGTTGATTAGTTCTGTGGATTCTTTGGTCAGTTTTTGGCCTGTTGGTCTGTCCAGAGGTGACAGTGGAGTGTTAAAGTCTCCAACAATCAATGTGTTTGGGACTATGAGTGATTTTAGAGTCAGTAGTGTTGGTTTGATGAAGTTGGGTTCTCCTGTATTTGGTGTGTGGATATTTAAGATGGTTATATCCTCCTGTAGGAGACATCGCTTTATTAGTATGTAGTAACCTTCTTTGTCTCTTCTTACCATTTTTCATTTGAAGTCGATTTTATCTGATGCTAGAATTCCACTCCAGCCTGCATTTGGGGGCCATTTATTGGTAGATTTTATTCCAGCCTTTCACCTTTAGAAGAAGTTTGCTTTTGCTAGATAGATGTGTCTCTTGGAGGCAGCAGAAAGACGGATCTTGATGTTTGATCCAAGTAATGAGCCTATGTCGTTTGAATGAAGAATTAAGTCCATTAATGTTGAGAGTTAGGTTTGAGAGATGATCATTTGTCCTTTCATTGTAGCTATCTTGTTAAAAGCTGTGTCTTCCCAATTCTTGATCTAATATTCTGGTTTTCTATTTAGGGTTCATTTCTCTGTCTGTATTGGGATCTTGATTATTTTCCCTGTATAGTACATCTTGAGGATTTTCTGTAAAGCTGGTTTGGTGGAGATACATTGTTTCAGTTTTTCCTTCCTGGGGAAGACTTTTATTTGACCTTCAGCTATGAATGAGAGTTTAGCTGGGTACAGCATTCTTGGTTGATATTTATTATTATTTAGGGTTTGGCATACCTCATTCCAGGATCCCCTTGCTTTTCATGGTCTCTGCTGAGAAGTCTGGGGTAATTCTGCTTGCTTTTCCTTTATTTGTGATTACTTTCTTCTCCGTAACATCTTTAAGGATTCTTTCCTTGGACTCTACTGATCCTGTTATGATCACAATGTGTCAGTGGGATGTCCTATTCTGATCTGGTCGCTTTGGGGTTCTAAATGCTTCTTGTATCTGTATCGGCCTACCTTCCTGGATAGTTGGGAAGTTCTTGGCTAATATTCTGTTAAATAGGTTGCATATTCCATTAACTTCTTTCTCCTGGTTTTTCTCAATTCCTATTCGCCTCAAATAGTGCTTGCTGCTTGTGTCTTGGAGCTCCTGGAGTGATCTGTTTTATCGATTGGATTGGTTTTGTATTTTTGTGTGACATTTCTCCATAGATTCTAGGGAATCTTCAGCTCCTGAGATTTGATCCTCTGCTTCCCCTACTTGAGACTGTAGGCTAGTTACTTGATTTGAATCTCTTTTCCTTCAGACTGGTCTTTCCTGATGATTTCCATGTCCTTGCTAGAAGTATCTCTTAGGTCCTGCATGGACATCTTTACATTATTAATTTGGTTTTGAGTGCTGTCTCTGAAATCTTTTAGCTGGGTAGTTATCTTTTCATATGACTCTTGAAGTTCATTTATCTTTCTCTTTGTTGAGGCCATGAAATCATCTATTACTTTATGGACGGATTGATGTATGGATGGATTCAAACTTTTCATTTAACATGTTTATCAGTAGACTTTGTAGAGCATTTTGAGGGTTCTCTTCTATGTCTTTGATTGACTGCTCTGCTTCCTGCTTGTTTTGAGTGGGAGATATGACTGCATTGTTTGCCATCTTGTGTTTCTTCTGCCCATTTGGATTGGGAATGCCTATCTAAGAGAACCTGTGAGCACTGTTTAAGACCCAAAGCAGACCTTACCAATCACTGTTGTGTAAATCTTAGAAGTTCACAATTATACACAGATACTTGGTATAACTGTATATAAATTAGATTTGGTGTTCCTAAAAATACAATTTCAAAATAACAACCAATCCTGTATTCAATAGTTAATAAGTACTATTAAAATACTATGAGCTGGATTTCTCTATAAACCACTTTGATTAACTTGGATTGAACAGGATATCCTCTATCCAATAACCCAGCAATGATATTCATAGGCAGCATCATCACTGTCATGCAGATCTCCAAGAGCAGAGGCAGCTTGGCATCAAGTACGGAGACCTTTGTGTAGCGGACAGCACAAGAGGGGAGCCTTCGCCATATGATTGGTTTCCGGGAACTTCAAAAAACAAGTAACGTGTAAACACTTTGAACTCCCTCTGTCCAACCTCATACCTGACACACTCATGCAACCGCACATGAACAAAAAATTCCTCACAGGCGAGCCGACTCTCTCTCTCTCTCTTTCTCTCTCTTCCTCCCCGCCACCCCCACATGCTCACTATAACACACTGTGCCGGGTCCTCCTGGATCTACATCCACATACCTATTTGCACATATGCAGACTTAGGCTTAGGAAGCACACTCTTGTACAGCATCAGGAACACATGCATGTAGGCAAGCAGGGGCACACACACGCACACGTGAGCGCACCCAGTACACAGTAGCTTGGAAGGTGCTAAGGGGTTTTCGAGGACTGTGTCCTACTTGCTCAAGTCCAGGGTGTTGTTCTCGTGGTGGGCGTGGCTAAGGAGCCCAGCGCTGCTTACTGGACAGTCCATTGGCACTTGGGCCTCCCCTGCTGTCCTCACCAGTCTCCCATTCCTGAACCATGCAGCTTCGGAGACCTGGGTAGCAACAAACTCTTCGGGAAAGCAATCAAGGCAGAAATGTCAATGTAACAGGACCACATGATTACGCCCCAGTAGTGCCCCAACCAAGGATGGCATTCATTACCCCTCAGGTCTACACCCTAAAGCACAGCGCTGCGCGCAGAGAATGGGGCAGGCCTGTGCCCAGAATCCCTTGCCTCTTCTCCCTTCTACTTGGTCCCAGGGTGGTGGGGCGCCCAACCTGGCCTTCCTAGCCACCACCTGCCATCTGCAGCTGAGTTCCTGAGGCTTGTCCCCTGCACACATACCTCCTTTGCTGATAACTCCCTCCGAGTTCTCTCTCCTAGCCCTCCTGTCCCTGCCTTGCTGCTCTGGACTGCTTTCAACTCACACATGCCTCTGCGTCACTGCCTCTTTGCCTCTGCCTCTGCTTCCCAATTTTCCCCCTCCTCCTCTTGAGGTTCACAGGCTGCACACCTCCCCATGCACCTCTTCACTTCTTCTGGGGAAATTACAACTGCCTCACCCTGGCCAAGCCCTTCTTATCTTCTCCAAATCTCCCTCTGCTCTCACCCTCTGCACACCTGGGATCTCTCAGTCCTCTGGTGAACACCAATCCCCATTTATCTAATCTGTTGTCTGCCTGCTCTGTGCCCAAGCCCCTCTGCTCCTTTTCTGTGCACAGGAGGTTTGTGACAAAGGTAGGAGGGAAGCGGCACTCCTTTCCTGCCTTCTGGTTTTATGACTGACATCCGATTGGTCTGGAAACGGCCTCTGCCCCCTTGGCCAAGACCACCTGAAGACCTTGCCTGGCTTGCTAGGCAGCAGCCCTGTGTTTTTCTGAGCAGGAAGGACTGCACATATGCGACCCACTATGCAGTAAAGCCTCCAGGGGGTGGCCGGATGTTCTGTTTCTCCATTCCTTGCCCACTTTGTTGATGTGTGCTTTCATTTGCATTCCAACAGGAACAGCCTTAAGGAGGGGTAGTGAGGCTGCTTAGAGGTAGGCAGTTGGTGCTCACAGGCCAGCAGGGCCTCCTGGTGCCTCACTAACAGTGCATTTGCACCTGGGGTGCTGGGAAGCCTCTGGGCAGTGCCCATATGGTTTCGAGCTCTGTGACATGGCCAGGTACTAGGCGCCTCCTGCTGACTTGAGCCAGTGTTCCAACTGGAGTTGCCATAGCCAAAAGGGCACAGGGCCCCTTGGGGGTTTGCTGTAAGTTCTCACTAGTTCTCACAGGCCTTTGGGGATGCACAGTATGTGTAGAGCCGCACATCCCTCCTGCCGGGCCAGCCGGCAGGGGGACAAGAATCCTGACTGAGGGGCGGCAGGGATACAGAAAAGGAAAAATAAGGCAAGAGAAAAAAGACAAGAGACAAAGATGGGGTACGGGAGGTCTGCAGCCGCAAGGTTGAACCTCAAGACTGCAGCAACAGTTTATTCTTAACTTCCAGCTTATATGCAGTTTTGGAACCAGGGAATAGCATAGGGTTGTTAAAATTCCAGAACACAAAGAGGCTTTGAAGTTTACAACATTTGATTACAGTAAACACAAGGTAACAAAGCAATTCCGGACAGTGGCAGTGGACTTTGCCTTTAGCATATCCTGGCGGTAACAGCACAGCCAGAGGTGATAATGAACCTAGGTGCAAGTTTGGCTCCCGACATCTGGCGACATCGGCACAGCCAGAGGTCAGGATGAGCTTAGCTGCTATCTCGGCTCCCGACAGTTCCCCCGTCTTTTTATTAAAAGAAGCGAACCCGCCTGTCTTAGGTGGGGTGAGTACCTCAGCCCGCCTTACCCGTCTTAGGGAACAACTTCAGAGCAGTGCTGAACGCCCTGTCTTAGGTCGTTCTAGGCTGGCACTGCCTCATACCCGTCTCTGGCTGCGGTTCCTCTCGGGGGAAATTCATTTACTTGGAGCTTGACCTTATGGAGCTGGCTGGCTAAACTCATGAAAGAGTTTTGCAATATGCGTACAATGCAAGGAAGACATAGGCAAGCCATCAGCAAAAGTATCCCTGGGCCGAGCAATGTCATTAGCAGCCCCTTAACATTAGATAAGGAAGGGACATACTGTTGAAGTTGTTCAAACAGTTCTTTTGCTGTTTCTGCCACTTTAAAGTCCAAGGGCGGGGCCTGTTCTAGTCCGGCTATTTGTCTATGGAGTTGAAAGAGATCTAAGGACAAGTTATTATGGTGCCAATACCATTTAGATGTGCTACAACTTGTTCCCAAGGATAGCTCGACCCATTATACTTATGGAGGGTCACAGGAAAAAAGTCAAACACAGCATGACAGCGTACCCATTGCAAAGTTTGTAAGGCACGAATTTGTTCTCCCAGTGACAACACAGATTCATATAATGCTTCTAATTTTGTTCTACCTTATCATCAATCCTGCCTTGAAAGTGCAGGGCTTGCGTGGTATTATGAGCAAGCTGATTAACATGGTGAGCTGTCTGCACATTTTGTGTTAAAGCCACAGTAGCCGCTGCAGCAGAGGCAGCTAAAGCAATAAAGGCTAAAATTCCTGCTAATAATAGCCCTACAAATCGTCTAGGGCGCATAAGTTCTTTTAAATGTTTTAACACTTGAATACCTGTTTCTTTATACCAAGCTTTAGATAAGTTTACAGGAAGCATAACAAATGGTGGTTGCTTAATAATAATTACAGAATCAGTAAGACCACTATACAAGCAATTTGTAAAAGAACAGTTAGTGCAGGTAACATCAAAGTACATGGCTCCTATAGAAATATTAAAAGGTCCATACATAATAGCATAAGGGGGTGTTACACAACTCATAATATTTTTTTTAAAGAAGTAGAAGTGGGCCAGGAGATATTATTCAGAGCAGCCACTAACATCCAGACATGGCGCTGAGGGCGTCCATTCATCCACCACAGACCTGGGTTGAACTTATTGGTGAGATTAGCTCCAGACCAGTCCATCAGCTGAGAATTAGTTCCTGAAATATTGGTTATAAAAGGGTGATCGTGTCTACACTTTACGGGGTGCAGTTCTCCCGTGGATTCTACAATTTGAGAGGAGTTGATGCAGCGAGGTATCATGAAGGACGAGGTAGAATTGGCATGTACAGGAAACCCAGTAGGCAATGAAGCCATTTGTATATTATATACTTGACTATTATCAGGAATCCAAATTCTATATTTTATGGATTGCATCACAGTACAGCCTGGAATATAACTGTTGGAGTCAGTTGTAAAACATAAAGGGGTTCCAATGCCAGAAGCTGCAAAATCTCCCATCTTAACGTGCTGGACAAAAGGGTCTGGAGCTGTACCGTACGCTGATCTGTTGACATGGACAAACACCTCAGCTCCCTCCCAGGTCGCAGGGTGCACAATCTGTGGATCTGGCACATAAGCCCAGTGGGTCAGCGCTTGTACCATTCTGATGAGTTTCCACAATCCGAACACAACGCTCAGGTAGCCAGCGGGCATCATTTTCATCCTGTGGAAAAACACAGACATGTCCTCAACCCCATGTCAGTACCGGATCGGGCCTGTGCCAAGCACTTGTTAAAGGATCTTTTCACTTAACTTGGGCAAAAGCTCTTTGCTCTCTCTTTTCCCAGAACCGCTGTGCTGCGGAATGGCCATTGAAATCCAATTTGCTCTCTCTTTTCCCAGAACCGCTGTGCTGCAGAATGGCCATTGAAATCCAAATTTAAAAAATTTTGTATGAATAAAGTATGAGAAAGTATATTAACAGAGAGAAGGGGTATAGTTCCCCCCCTTTTAATTTAGAAATTTGGTGTTTTAACAAACCGTTGGCCCGTTTGACAATTCCTTGACCATGAGGATTATAGGGGATTCCTGTAGAGTGAACAATTTGGTAAGATTTGCAAAAAGTTTGAAAAGTTTGTCCAACATATCTTGGACCATTATCAGTTTTAATTTGTTTAGGAAGTCCCATAGTAGGAAAGCAGCGTAAGGCATGGGAGATACAATGTTTGCCAGCTTCCCCGCTAAGGCTTAGAAGAAGATATGGCACTTCCCACCTGATTTGGCTGGAACCTCTGTTCGCCATGTGTGACTAAGACTTGTCACCCAGACATCTGTTTGCAGGACAGAGTGAGACAAGTGTGACCTCAACTCAGTTCCTGTGGACACATGCCCATCCATTCAAGTTGACACTCTTGAGGCTAGGCTGAGTCTCAGAGCCAAGGGTCGGTAGCAAAGAAGCAAATTTGTGTTGTTTGTACTCACTGATGGCTTCTGCTAGAACTCAGGTCTTACTGGGGTTTTCCCAGGTAGCCTCTGTGGGAAGGCTTTGAGGACGATTTATCGAATGGCTTCTCACAGTAGGAGAGGCTCTTTGTGATTTACTTTCTATAACTAGGAGAGTTTTAAGTGCTAGCAATCTTAGGATTTGTCCCCTGGGAAGAGGGACTCCAGAGCTAGAAGCCTAATAAGGAATCCAGAATGAGCTGGATATGTCTAGACTGCAATCTTAGATCTGATACTAAATAATGGTGTGACTGTGATCAAATGAATGCACTTCATTTTTTCACCAGGAAAAAAAAAGACTAGAAATTCCTTCTCCATTGTACGATTTATGTAAATTGTTTGGCATATTAGTGTTTAGAGCTTAAATAATACTTCTGTTTTTTTTGTGTTGGTTTTTTTTTGTAAGTTTCTCAGAAAGACTAGGCAAATTCTCTTACCACTAAAGCTGCACCCACAGTTCATTAGTCTTTTTCTTACATTCCTTCCTCTGCTCCACAGAGGAACAAGTGGGAAATGTTGCTCAGAACCTAAAGCTAATGTACATGGCGGTTAGTTAAACGTCTGTAGGTCATTTATAAAGATAATCTTGCCTGTCAGTATCTCTTGGTGTTGTAGCAGTGGAATTTGGGGTTTTCATGATACCTAGTTTTGTCTCCAAAGTGTTCACCAAAATGACAGGGGAAACAGACCATTTAGACCGAAGCATACCGGGTAGAAAGACTTGGATTTATTGGGCATGGACTTAGTAAAGAGTGTCTTTACAGCTTCAATATGAGATGTTTACCAAAATGAGTGTCTTCTCCATCTGACTCGTAGACCTATTCAAATCAGATTTATTTATACAGTGATATTTATAACATAAAATTGGACAGTCATTATTATATCATCTTTGTCCTCAGTAGAAAGGCATATTTACCTTTTTTGAAAGATCAAGAGACGCTCTAGAAAACCAAAAGAAAATTTTCTTTTAAGAACCCCAAATAATTCATCAAAGCTATGTTTAGCAGATTTGCGTTAGCAATGGCAGAGACAAGGAAATAACAGCTGCTATTTGTGGCTTGATCCCTGTCATACCTGACTGTCTCTAAGAGAGTAACTTGGCTCGTCACTATGGCTACAGAATTCTACTTCAGGTTGTGTTCTTTGGATCTTCCATGAAGTATGCATAAAGCAGGCATATTTACAGAAAGGTTTCTCTGTCCAGCCAATGAAGAACGATGGAATGGATACACCATTCAAGTGATAAGAACTCATTCATCAGTACCATTGGCCTCCTCAGCCTATTAGGTGTTGAAAAGATATGTGCGGCCATCCCAGAGGACCATGCAGAGATCATCACAGACAGGAGAAGAAGGTTCAAAAGGAGGTTTATTAGTGGGGCCATAGTTCCCATGGGAGAGGGAGCTACATGGTGTCTGCACCTTATCCAGGTGGCAGCTTCTCTCTCTGGGGGTAAAGGGGAAGTAGATAGGTAGTGAGTAGGAGTGGCTCATTAGGTATGGGTGGATCTGGGGGATAGTGGGAGGAGCTGAGGACCTGAGGCTAAGGAAATGCAAACAGGTATAAGAACCTCTGTGGTGTCATCCATGAAGAATAGGAAATGAAGAAAGCCACCTTGGCTTTTTCATTAACATGTTACACAATCTTGTGCAAATCATTTCCACATATGGCTTTTTACAAACTGGTCATATCATTGTAAGTAAGAGCTGGGCAATAACGACTTAGCATCTTAGTCAATTCTCTACCTAGCATAAATTCTAAACAGTACCAGATTTTGGGATTATTTTGGGGGGGAGCAAATAAGGGCAGACTTGCCCTGTATCCTCATGGAGTTTCTAGTTCCATGAAGATGACACCAAATGTTAATTTGAAAAGGACTTTCCATGTGGGATAAGCAAAATCAAGAGGAGTACATTTTGGAGCATATAACCTAAATCTATGAAATGTTTACAATATGGGAAGTTGTTTAAATGGTTTGGTGGTAGAGAAAGAAAAACTATACTTATGTTTCAGAAATTCATAATAGAAGAAAATATGGCTCCTGAGAAAATCTGTAGGAATGGATACAAAGTTTGTTGGTTGCCTTTTGAATTTCTAAGAATTGATGGATAGGTAGATAAAGGTACACTGGTAGCTGATCTGCTGATATTCCAAATGAAAGAAACATGATATTTTTTTTCTTGGTCATGGGCTTGAACTCTGGGCCTGGGCTCTGTCCTGAGCTCTTCAGCTCTACCACCTGAGCCACTTTCTAAACATGATTTTTAATATAGAATGGACAGCCTGTTCTATATGATGATAGTCTATTCTATTCTATGAATAGTGAGATTAAAGTTGAGAACTTCTTGTGTGGAGTGTTTAACAGCTACAGGTAAAAAGTGAGACTAGAAGCCATCTGGTGGTGGCTCAGTTATAATTCTAGCTTCTTAGGAGATTGCAATCTGAAGGTTGAGATTCAAAGCCAGCCTAGGCAGGAATTTCCATGAGTCTCTCACCTTCAATAGCCACCAAAAAGCCAAAGTAGAGCTGTGGCTCAAGTGATAGAAAGCCAGCCTTGAGCAAAAAAGTTAAGGGGCATTGCCCAGGCCCTGAGTTCAAGCCCTAGTATGAGCATACACAGAAAGTAGATACTTCTTAAGGTATCCTCTATACTTATGAAATGACTATTTACAAAATGGGAGTAAATGCCAACAAGCGCAAGTACCCCTCATTCCCAAGTGGGAGCAGTACAGATCCTGGTGATGGATTGAGGTCGCCCCAGTATGGTGATGGACGTAAATGGTCACGCTTGCTTTGAGATAGAGCATTCTTCCCCTGGTGTCAGAGCCTTTGTGTTCCTTTGCTAATCCAGTGGATTTGAGCATATAAAACTCCATGTCTTGCTGTATACATTTTCAATGATATAGAGAACAGAAACAGTTTTACCTTAAGAAACTTGAATAAGCAACTTGAGATGGTGAATGTTATGGAAATGAAAATGGCAGATATTCTCCACTTCCTGTGA
Organism: Perognathus longimembris pacificus; assembly: GCF_023159225.1. NCBI lineage: Eukaryota > Metazoa > Chordata > Mammalia > Rodentia > Heteromyidae > Perognathus > Perognathus longimembris. Next base: position 13,475 of record NW_025960306.1, read on the forward strand.
CACAGAACAGGGCACAGTGATGAGGGTGCCCCCACGAATGTCTCCAGTAAGTCTTTCTGAGGCCTAATGAATCCAACAGGCTGGACATGACATGCTCAGTGACTTTTCTGCTGAGAGTGGACAAGGACAAGTTGCCTTTTGAAGGGTGTTCTTGTTCTCTTTTGTCTGCCTTGTTTACAAATGAAGAAGCTAATTCTTCCAATTCTTGCTCTGTGATGCTTGGCTTGGAACTTGAGGCCTTTTCCTTGCTTCATTTAAACCACTCCTCCAGTTCCTTTTTTTTTTTTTTTTTTTGGCTTTTGAGTTATCTTTGGATAGTCTTTTGGGCTGGCCAGCCCTCCCCTTCCTCTATCTCTTCCACCTTTCTCCCTTTTCCTCTGCCCTTTTCACTCTTCTTCCCCTTTAACTCCTCCTCCCCTCCCTCCCCTGCTTTTCATTTGATCAGGTGGTCTCAAGACTGTGCTCCTCCCTACCTCTGTTCCCCAGTGTCTGGGAAACAGAAGTGTGCCATGATGTCTGGCTTCCTTTCCCTTTCTCACTGTAGTAATTCCGTTGGTAATTATGTAAAAGGATACCAATACTATATGGAATTTCAATTCACTGTACCTTATTCGATGTGTGGGAGCAAGCATTCTTTCAAGGCCACAGTCTGCTCTGCTTCTGATTGCTTTGTAAGGGTGTAAAATCAACACTGTGACATGACCAAAATGGAAGCCATCCAAGACCTATCATGAAAAATTGTTTGGGTGCCCTCCTTACCATGTTAGAGACTTTCTGGGGTGGTTTGGTGGAAGTGGAGAATGTGAAAACTGTTTATGGATGACTGAGCTGCAGGCTGAAACCTGAAACCCAGGATATGACTGGCTACACCTAGAAGCATTGCTACCTGACCTGGCTTGCCAAGATGGGTGAAGTTTGGTGGGGTGGTTTAAAGTGCCATGGAATTTCACAATGCCCCCATCCCTCCCCAATTTGTGTTAACAATGGTGATTCTTACGTGGAGATAGGAGGAACTGAGCTAAATAGAGTTCACTGCTCCACCAGTTTCTTCCCAATTGAATTGCGAGCTATCCCTTGTCTTCTTTGGTGATGGACAAAATCAGTAGAGAAAGCAAATAGTTTCTCCAACCCATCAGCTCTAAGATACCTGAAATGCAGTCAATGTTGCACTTGTGTATAGTAGATACAGCCACAGCCATGAACTTGGGCTAGTATTCCAACAGCTAGAATAAGTGGAATTAATACTGTCATTCAACTTACTGTGGAACTTCTTCCCCTCAAAATTTGGAATTTCTATGAGTACAGGATAATTTGGAATTACGATGACACTTCTGACGTCATTGCATCCAGAGATGTCACTGCCTCTTCAGTTGAAGGCCTTATTCTCTTCACGAATGGTAGTTGAAATGTATTCATTTCCCTTCATAATGTGTTCCTTACATTGATCACTAGATTCATGCAGTTTTTGTTATAAGGGCATACTTATAGGCTTTGACACCTAAAATGTAAAAAAAAAAAATTATAATTTCAATTTATAGGCGTTCTGGTCTTCATTATGGACATGAAGCTTTAATTCTTGTATTTAAAATATATTCACACGTTATAAAATACAATGATCATATTTACTCTAATTGAGTAAATTGTAGCAAGCTCTGGCTTGTACATTATGGTATAACTGGGAGTCAGAATATATGTCTAGATAGTCTTCTTTGTTATCGGTTCCTCTCGCCTCTTCTCCCACTCTTCTCACCTCTTTTCCTCCTCTTCCTTCTCCCTTTTCTTCCAAAAGAGCTCACTTTCAGTGAGGAACATATTCCTTAATCTGTTAGCACTAGAAAGTTGGGGAAATGCACAATGTAACCCACTGTGATATACATCACAAACATCAACATCTCTCACCCCATCCGTCTGCCTTAAAGTCTGAGATTTTTTTAAAGCCTTTAAGTCATCCCAGTTTTTGACATGTTTCTGTGCATTTTTTCATTTTTCTTTGTGCTTTTTTACTTTTTGGTGCCTGCACCAGGGCTTGTACACAGGTCCTGAGTGCTATCCCTTAGCCTTTGCACTCAAGGATAGTGGTCTACCACTTGAACCACAGCTCTGTTTCCTGATTTTTGGTGATTAATTGTAGATAAGAGACTTTCTGGTGCATGCTTTCTTTGAACCTTGATTCTCAGAAATCATTCTCTTGAGGATTACAGACATGAGCCACTGGCACCTTGCTCCTTTGAGCTTTTATTCTTCACACATACGCACATAGAGTCTTGTCAACAAGTTGCTGCTGCCATTAACTTTTTAATATAGTTATTGTTAACACTAGAGTTTTGTTGAGCAGTTAATGTTTAGCTGGCCAAATAGTATCTGCAACATAACTTTCCCCCAAATTACAATGTCCCTTAGTATCTGAAGTGGGTTGGCTCTACAACCATGTGGCTAATGAAGTTCTTTTGATATAAAACAGTATAATATTTGCATATAAACTACAAACATCCTTCATATACTTTATCTTCTCTAGATTGCTTACAGTAAGTAATATAATTGAAATAATGTGTAACTAGATTTTATACCATATTATAGGGCATTATGACAAGAAAACAGTGTGAATGTGTTTTAGTACAGATGCACTGCTTTTCCCTTAAAGATGTACAATCTGTAATTGGTTGAATTTGCATATGCAGAGTATTTATTTGTGCATTATTTATAGAAACTATGCTGTAAGAAAGTTGGTCTTTGGTAAAATGATGATGGTTCTATGTTGAAACTGAAATGGACACCATGAGGAGACTGTGAGTTTTGTGTCTGCATTTAAATGACATGCAAGATCTTGAGAAATTACTAATATTGTAGCCAATATTGACTGAGAAATCCAATGCATTTCACAGAGAGAGTGTAAATCTGGCCACATTGTAACGAGTACAACAGAAGGAAAATTGAAAGACTATCTTGTTCCCATTGAAATGAATGTCCACTGTCATCAGGTGTTTGAGCAGGGAGTTGTGGATAGCTCTTTGGCCAAGCAAAAGCACATTTATACGTGTCTGGTAGGACATGCAATAGAATGACACAGCAGCTCTACAAGCTATTGAGCTTTGTTGAGTGATAGTTTTCCCTTCCGTATATCGTTTCAAACTATGGGCTTCAAGGAAGTCTGGAACATAAAAATGACTTTTTGTTTTGACAGACCTGGGGCTTGAACTCAGGGCCTGGGCACTGAGTATCTTTTGCTCAAGGCTGGCACTCAGCTCTACTCTGAACTATCTGGTGGTTGGAGCTTAGTGTCTTGTAGACTTTTCCTGCCCAGGCTTGCTTTGAACTGTGATCCTCAGATCTCATTTCTGAATAGCTAGGATTGTAGGCATAGGCCACCAGTACCTGACTTCCCGACTTCCTGAATTTTGCTCCTCTGTCCTTTGTCCTCCTCCTCAGGCCCCCTTCCTTCCTTCCTCCTCCTTTTTTCACCTTTCTTCTTTTTTCCCCTTCCTCCTCCTTTTTTCATCTTTCTTCTTTTTTCCCCTTTTCTTCATTGCTTTGCTTTCTGAGAGAATTCAATGATCAGCCAACCATGAAATGGGAAAGTGGACCAAATAAGGCTGGATAATTTATTTGAGCCAAACAGAGGTATTATAATCTATTAAAAATATTTAGCCAAACACACTGTATTCGTGACTTTATCTCATAACCCTGCAGATTGTCTGGTAGTTGCCCAGGACCTGAGGCAGGAAGGCGGACCCATGTGCCTGAACTTTCCAGTCATGTCTTTGCAACTGGTAGTTTTTAATAAAAGAAAAACTCTAACATTGTGAAATTACATCAGTGAAGAAACCATAGCTTTTTATGTTCTTGTATATGCTTTTCTTCTGTGCAATGTTATTCAATGCCTAAATTTCAGCTACTTTTGAGATATTTTCTTGAATATTGAGATTAGTCTGGAAATCAGGCTAGGAATAATGAAATGCTGGTGTGGTAATAAAATTTATGTTACCATTTTATGAATATGAAAATGTCTAATTGTTATAACACAAGGTATCTTTGGATTAAGAAGTCTAGGACATTTTATTCTTTTACACCTTTTTTTTAAAGCAGGAAAACCTTTGCTTCTACCATCAGTCTTGAAGCAGAAATCCCAGAAAAAAGAATTTTATAATCAGTCACAAAGAATTCCTACACGCATCATGTATCCCTTCCTCATCATTTCCCATTTCTTAGGAGTCTCCACATTGTTTAATTGTAATCATGTGCAACTAGCATTTTAAAGCTTCACACTGCTTTCACATTTATGGGATATGATGAGAAGATTAAGAATGTTTGAAACTGAAGAGTAAATACAGGAAACTTAAGAGTAGATGTAGCAATGTGAATCCACCAGGCTTTCATGGAGCACACATTACCCCAGTGGGCTTCATGTTGTGGCCATCCATGTATAGAAGAACAAACTAGAAGGTGCACTGTCCCAAACAACCCTCATTCTAGTCAGGCCCCTCTCCTGTACTCTGCTTTGCAATTCTGTAGCAGGAATCTAAACTCTGGTTTCCTTCCATTGCATTGGTGTTGTTTGACCTGACTTTCCCTCAGCTTGGAACTTACGCATATGGGACTCAGGTGGCAGGGCCCTGCCTTTCCAGGGCCTGCACTTAGTATTCAATCTATTGTGGAGCAGAGGGATGTTCATGACCCATAGCAAATCACCTCCCACGTCCCATAAAGTGACATGTTGTTTCTATTAAGGGATCATTTTCTTAAGTGAAATCATGACCAGTCATGATGGCATGGAAGTATACAGAGGCCAAGTGACTATGTGTTACTTTAATTAACAAAGAAGTAACTATTATGATTCCATAATGGTTCAAAGAAGAATTTTAAGACTGAAACAGTGGTTTTATTGTTTCTTTAGTTCAGAAGTAATTGAAATGGAATATGTAAATAGAGTCAAAGTGGACTTTTCCAAGTGAGAAAGAGAAGCCAATTGCACTTCGAAAGAAACTATATGACTATAGCAAGAAAGACATCGCCAATTAACAAATATTTATTTCCTTTGCTATTCTCTGCTATTTATCCTGTTACATAGTAGTGGAATGAATTAGGAAGAGAGTGATGTAGAGTGCATGGTTTTCCATTGCAACACAAACTCTATCTATCTATCTATCTATCTATCTATCTATCTATCTATCTATCTACCTACCTACCTACCTACCTACCTATATTTTGCTGTTCCCGGGGTTTGAACTCAGGCTTGGACACAGTCCCTGAGCTTTTTTTGCTTAAGGCTAGCACTCTGTCACTTGAGCAATAGCTCTACTTCCAGCTTTTTGGTGGTTAATTGAAGAGAAGAGTCTCACAGAGTTTTCCTGTCCAGGCTGGGTTAGAACCTCGATCCTCAGATCTCAGCCTCCTGAATAGCTAGGATTACTGGCTACAGCCACTGGCTTCCAGCTTACTTTCCCTATAGTCTTAAACTATATAGGAATCAATTCTTTGGCAAGCTTTTTTTCCATTTTTATGTTTATATTACTAATGATTATTTTGTCTCTATTTCCCTGTCTTATGATTATTTAATTATAAGACAATTGTTTATTTTTTATTTGATTAGTTATTTAAAGGACGGGTCTTTGGGGCTTTATATCATAGGATCCAAAGGTAGCACTAATGTCTGTGAACCTTAAAATTATACTACCACTTTTTTGATGACCAAAGCTCATTAGAAACTGGAGCCTGTGGCTCAGGCCTGTAATCCCAGATCCTCATGAGTTTGGAGGATTGTGCTTTGAAACCCGCCCTGGGTAGGGAAGTCCATGACATCCATCCTCCATGAACCACCAAGTACCAGAAATTGTGCTATTTCTCATGGGGTAGCAGGCCAGCATGGAGTGACAAAGCTAAGGGACATAGCCCAGTCTCTAAGTCAATTTTCAGTGCTGGCTCAAAAACACAACTGACCTGAAAGACTCTAGTCCCTGTGCGTAGGAACTAATAATTTGTCCTACTACTGTGAAGGGAAGAGCTTCTGAGTTCTTACAAAAACTATCTTTAAGTATTTGTGCAAAGGAGTTGCCATTTGACAAAGCAGTTTTTGAATATGGCCCATCTTAACGCACCTCACCCCTTTCAACATTCTTGCCCCTCCTTCCTTTGCCCAGCCCTTCCGTTTTCTTACTTTTGTAGTATGTACAATGAATTCTTGACTACAATTCCCCCCTTCCCCTTCATTTGTCTCCCGCTCTCCACTTGCCCCCACTTGATGAGCTGCTGTTTTTCACCCTTATGCTTTGGGAAGTAATGATAAGCACCACCCCCCCCGCCGCCAGTACTTCCTCAGAACTTTCTAGATTCCTAAAGAGTGGTCATTGTAAATGTCTAACACAAGAATAAATAGGGTAGCAAGATATGAGAGGGTTAAAGACATGCTTTAATCATAATCTTTGTGATTCGAGTAAAGAAATGTTGTTGAATAAAGACACTGCACATTCCTGTTGGATATTTCTCACAGAGTGAACACAGTGCTGTCCCAACTCTTTTACTATATTTAAGTTTTTGGCTCATCACTGGTATTTGTTTCATAATCTAACAAAAAGATCACGTGTCTCTTGCTAGCAAAAGCTGCAGAGGAGGGAATGCTTATTCTATGAGTAGAGAGAGAAGGAAGGCTGGAGAGATGTTTGTGCTTGTGGAGAAGCTTATTTTATTTTTTTTTTAATAAACGCAGGCCATGTTTGCCACCTCCCGAATTTTCCGCTACTCTTTTCGCTGTCCTAGCTTTGACTTAGTTTGTTTTATGTTCTCGTTTGGTTAGTTCCTTGAACATCCCATCTAATTTACATCTTATTCATTTTTGTGTTGCAGCTTCTGACAACTGTCTTGAGTCCACACTTCTCTAGATTTTTATACCTAGCAGCCATTTGGCTTCTACTTTTCCTGATCTCTCTCTTCCTCTCTCACTACCTGTGCCTAATGTTGAGGTTATAGTATCCAAAATAGCTCAGGCCTCAGCCACCTTGGTGTGTTCATGCTATCTGTCCCTACCTGCCTCAGTGTCTGTACCTTTTGGCTGGTTTCACTCAGATTATGGCCAGAGAATGGCTGAAGTAAATAACAGGAAGGAAGAAAGGAAATGTATGGTGATTAGCAGTTCTTTGAGGGAAATGTTTACCTTTATTCACAAACAGTGTATGTGTTGGTAGTTTTCCTATTGCCAGAGAAAGAGAGTGTTGATTCTAAATGTTAGTTTTTAACATGAGAATCTTAAGCATTATATGTTATAACTCTCAGAAATGTTAGGTGTTTCAGAATCATTAAAAAATATTTATTGTCTTTTTTCTCCTTTATTGTCAAAGTGAAGTACAGAGGGGTTACAGTTTCATATATAATGCAGTGAGTACATTTCTTGTCAAATATGTTAGCTCCTCCTCCCCTCCACATGCCTACCTCTTCCCTCCTGCTTCCCCTTCCACCCACGAGTTGTACGGTTGGTTTACACCAAATGGTTTTGTGAGTATTGTGTTTGGAGTTGTTTGTATTTTTATCCTTTGTCTATTGATTTTGATATTTACTTTCTCTTCCCTAGCTCTAATACACGTATATACAGTATCCAGGGTGCTCAGATGAGATACAGTGATAGTGGGGGTAAAACCACAGGAAGGGAATACGAGAGAAAATAAAAAGGGTACGGATTCATATCGCATGTTGAAAATAATTACAATAATTATATACCACTTGTTTTCATAACATGGAGCTCATTTCACTTAGCATCATCTTAAGTGTCCATAAGGGCATAGCTATTGGGCTATTATGACTTCGGCTTTGACTAGCCTAAACATGTACTAATTATTCCAAAAAAAATTTACTATGTGAAGTGAGCCAGACCTAAAGAAACATAGACTGTATTGTTTTCCTCATAGGAAAAACATTTTTTTTTCTTATTTATTGTCAAAGTGATGTACAGAGAGGTTACAGTTGCATATGTTAGGCATTGGATACATTTCTTATACTGTTTGTTACCTCCTCCCTCACTTACCCTCCCCTCCCCCTGCCCCTCTCCCCCCAGAGTTGTTCACTTCGCTTACACCAAACAATTTTGAAAGCATTGCCTTTGTAGTCGTTTGTCTTTTTATCTTGTATCTCTCGGTTTTGGTATTCCCTTTCACTTTCCTAATTCTAATACCAGTATATACAGTTTCCAAAGTACTCAAATAAGATAAACTGATAGTGAAGGTACAACCGCAGGAAGGGGATACAAGAGCATCATCAACAGTAGAAGCTACAGTTACACATGGCATGTTGAAAGTAATTACAGCAGTGATATAACAGTTGTTTCCATAAAATGGAGGTTGTTTCACTTAGCCTCATCTTATGTGTTCATAAGAGTATTGCTGTTGGGCTCTTGTGATCCTCTGCTGTGACTAGCCTAAACCTGAGCTAACTATTCCCTATGAGAATAGGGAATCCTATTCATAGCATAGAATCCATGTTTCTTTGGGTCTGGCTCACTTCACTTAGGATAATTTTTTCCAAGTCCTTTCATTTCCTTACAAATGCGGCAATGTCATTCTTTGAGACAGAGGTATGAAATTCCATTGTGTATATGTACCACATTTTCCTGATCCATTCATCTACTGAGCGTTACTGGGTGGGATCCATATTTTAGCTATGCCAAATTGTGCTGTGATGAATATTGTTGTGCTGGTGATTTTGTGTGTTCTTCTCTGTGGTCTTTGGGTAGATGCCAAATGTGGGGCTGCTGGATCATAAGGGAGCTCTATGTTTACCTTCTGAGAAATCTCCATACCACTTGCCAGAGTGGCTGAACAAGTTTACATTCCCACCAACGATGAAGTAGGGTTCCCTTTTGTCCACATCCCCTCCAACATTTATTATTGTTAGTTTTCTTGATATAGGTCATTCTTACTGGGGTGAGATGGAATCTCAATGTTGTTTTGATTTGCATTTCTTTTATGGCCAGAGATGTAGAGCACTTTTTCATATGACTCTTGGCCATTCTCATTTCCTCATCAGAGAAGTCTCTTTGTAAGTCTTTAGCCCACTTGTTGAGGGGGCTGTTGGTTCTTTGCGGTTTTGTTTTGGAGGAATTTAATTTTTTGTAGTTCTGCATATATTTTAGATATGAGGTCTTTGTTCATTGTATGGCTGATAAAGATCTTTTCCCAATCTGTAGGCTTTCCATTCATCTTGTGAGCTATGTCCTTTGCCCTGCAGAAGCTCAGCAATTTGATGCAATCCCATTTGCTCGTCCTTTTTGTGATTTGTAGCATTTATGGCTCTTTGTTAAGGAAGGTCTGTCCTGTGCCAAGGAGCCCAAGTGTTTCTCCTACTTCTTTTAGTGCTTTCAAGGTATCTGTTATAATTTCAAGATCTTTGATCCATGTGGAATTGATTTTGGTGCAGGATGATATATAAGGATCTAATTTTGCTTTGTTGTGGGTGTTGAACCAGTTTTGCCATCACCATTTGTTAAAGAGGCTATCTTTCTTCCATCGTATTTTTTTAGCTCCTCTATCAAAGATTAAGGGGTCTTAGTTCTGTGTGTTCACTGCTGGATCTTCAATTCTGTTCCATTGGTCTTCAGGCCTATTCCATTGCCAATTCCAAGCTGTTTTTATAGCTATAGCTTTATAATACAGCTTGAAGTTTGGTATTGTAATTCCTCCGGCATTGTTCTTTCTGCTTAGGATTGTTTTTGCTAGTCGGGGGGTCATTTATTTTTCCATATAAATTTCTGGATTGCTTCCTCAATTTCATTAAAAAATGGTGTTGGGATATTAGTGGGTATTGCATGGAATTTGTAGATAGCTTTGGCAATATTGCCATTTTGACTATATTAATCTTCCCAATCGAGGAGCATGGGAGGTTTGTCCATTTCCTTAGTTCTTTTTTTTTTTCAAATTTTTATTATCAAAGTGATGTACAGAAAGGTTACAGTTTCATATTTTAGGCACTCTATACATTTCTTGTACAGTTTGTTACCTTGTCCCTCATACCCCTCAACCTCCTCCCCCTTTCCCTTCCCCCCCCCCCCACGGAAATGTTCAGTTCACTTACACCAAACAGTCTAATCATAGAGGTCTTTCACTTCTTTGGTTAAGGTTATTTCTAGGTATTTTATGTTTTTGAGACTATTGCAAAGGGAGTTGCTTTCCTGACTTCAGCCTCTGTCTTCGTGTTATTAGCATATAGAAAGGCTGTTGATTTTCGAGGGTTTATTTTATATCCTGCAACTTTGCCAAAGTTTTGGATCTGCTCTAGTAGCTAGGGAGTAGAGTCTATGGTGTTCGTTAGGTATAGGATCATGTAATCTGCAAAGAGAGAAAGCTTAACTTCATCTTTTCCTATTTGGATCCCCTTTTTGTTTTCTTCTTGCCTAATTGCTCTGGCTAGGAATGTTAAAGAGGAGGGGAGAGAGCAGACATCTCAATCTTGCTCCTGATTTTCAAAGGAATGGCTTTGGCTTTACACCATTTAGAATTATGCTTGCTGTTGGTTTGTAATAAACTGCCTTTATTATATTCAGGAATGTTCCTTGGAATCCCAATTTCTCCAGGATTTTTATCATAAATGGGTACTGGATTTTATCGAACGCCTTTTCTGCATCCAGAGATATAACCATGTGGTTCTTTACCTTGCTCTGGTTGATGTGGTGGATTACATTAATTGACTTGCGTATATTGAACCAACTTTGCATCCCTGGGATGGATCCAGTTTGAACATGGTGTATGATATTTTTGATGACCTGTTGAAGTCGATTGGACAGAATTTTGTTGAGAATTTTTGCATCTATGTTCATCAGGGAAATCGTTCTATAGTTCTGTTTTGTTGATGAGTCCCTGCCTGGTTTTGGGATGAGGGCTATACTGGCTTCATAGAATAAGTCTGGTAGTGAACGTTCTCTTTCAATTTCATTGAAGATTTTGAAAAATATTGGTGTGACTTCTGTTTTGAAAGCCTTGTAGAATTCTGCTGTGAATCCATCTGGACATGGGCTTTTCTCTGATGGGAAATCACTTATTGCTGTTTCTATTTCAAGGCTGGGTATGAGTCTGTTTAGAAGGTTTAAATCTTCATGGTTGAGTTTGGGGGTATCAATTTTTTCTAGAAAATCATCCATTTCTTCCAGGTTCTCGAATTTGTTGGCACAAAGGTTTGCAAAATAGTCCCTTATTGTGTTCTGAATTTTGGTTGTTTCTGTGGTGATGTTACCTGTTTTATCTCGGATCTTGTTTATGTGGGTGTGCTGCCATCGTTTTTTTGGTCAGGTTTGCTAGGAATTTGACTATCTTGTTAATATTCTCAAAGAACCAAGGCTTTGTTTTGTTGATTGTTGCGATGGTTTTTTTTCTCCCTCTCAAGTATATTTAATTCTGATTCAATTTTAATTATTTGCTTCCATCTATTGACTTGGGGGTATGGCTTCTTGTTCTCTTTTGAGAAGATTAAGGTGATTCCGTAAGTTGTTGAGTTGCTGTTTATCCAGATTGTTGGTGTAGGCACTCAGATATAAATTTTCGTCTGAGTACTGCCTTTGCTGTGTCCCAAAGGAGGTGGTACTTTGTGCACTCACCTTGGTTGAATGCCATAAATATTGAATTACTGGTCTAATTTCTTCAATGACCCACTGATGGTTCAGCAGTGTGTTGCTTAGTCTCCATGGATTGTATCATTTTGTGTGGTGGCTGTTTCAGTTGAGCTTTAATTTTAATCTATTGTGGTCTGAGGGAAGGCAGGGAATGATTTTGATACTTCTGAATTTGTACAGATTTTCTTTGTGCCCTAAGATGTGATATATTTTGGAGAATGTTTCATGGGCTGCTGAAAAGAATGTGTATTCTGGTATTGCTTGATGGAATATTCTGTAGATGTTGGTTAAGTCTAGTTGGTCTATGCAGTTGATTAGTTCTGTGGATTCTTTGTTCAGTTTTTGGCCTGTGTTGGTCTGTCCAGAGGTGACAGTGGAGTGTTAAAGTCTCCAACAATCAATGTGTTTGGGACTATGAGTGATTTTAGAGTCAGTAGTGTTGGTTTGATGAAGTTGGGTTCTCCTGTATTTGGTGTGTGGATATTTAAGATGGTTATATCCTCCTGTAGGAGACATCGCTTTATTAGTATGTAGTAACCTTCTTTGTCTCTTCTTACCATTTTTAATTTGAAGTCGATTTTATCTGATGCTAGAATTCCACTCCAGCCTGCATTTGGGGGCCATTTATTGGTAGATTTTATTCCAGCCTTTCACCTTTAGAAGAAGTTTGCTTTTGCTAGATAGATGTGTCTCTTGGAGGCAGCAGAAAGACGGATCTTGATGTTTGATCCAAGTAATGAGCCTATGTCGTTTGAATGAAGAATTAAGTCCATTAATGTTGAGAGTTAGGTTTGAGAGATGATCATTTGTCCTTTCATTGTAGCTATCTTGTTAAAAGCTGTGTCTTCCCAATTCTTGATCTAATATTCTGGTTTTCTATTTAGGGTTCATTTCTCTGTCTGTATTGGGATCTTGATTATTTTCCCTGTATAGTACATCTTTGAGGATTTTCTGTAAAGCTGGTTTGGTGGAGATACATTGTTTCAGTTTTTCCTTCCTGTGGAAGACTTTTATTTGACCTTCAGCTATGAATGAGAGTTTAGCTGGGTACAGCATTCTTGGTTGATATTTATTATTATTTAGGGTTTGGCATACCTCATTCCAGGATCCCCTTGCTTTTCATGGTCTCTGCTGAGAAGTCTGGGGTAATTCTGCTTGCTTTTCCTTTATTTGTGATTACTTTCTTCTCCGTAACATCTTTAAGGATTCTTTCCTTGGACTCTACTGATCCTGTTATGATCACAATGTGTCAGTGGGATGTCCTATTCTGATCTGGTCGCTTTGGGGTTCTAAATGCTTCTTGTATCTGTATCGGCCTACCTTCCTGGATAGTTGGGAAGTTCTTGGCTAATATTCTGTTAAATAGGTTGCATATTCCATTAACTTCTTTCTCCTGGTTTTTCTCAATTTCTATTCGCCTCAAATAGTGCTTCCTGCTTGTGTCTTGGAGCTCCTGGAGTGATCTGTTTTATCGATTGGATTGGTTTTGTATTTTTGTGTGACATTTCTCCATAGATTCTAGGGAATCTTCAGCTCCTGAGATTTGATCCTCTGCTTCACCTACTTGAGACTGTAGGCTAGTTAGTTCATTTTGAATCTCTTTTCCTTCAGACTGGTCTTTCCTGATGATTTCCATGTCCTTGTTAGAAGTATCTCTTAGGTCCTGCATGGACATCTTTACATTATTAATTTGGTTTTGAGTGCTGTCTCTCAAATCTTTTAGCTGGGTAGTTATCTTTTCATATGACTCTTGAAGTTCATTTATCTTTCTCTTTGTTGAGGCCATGAAATCATCTATTACTTTATGGATGGATTGATGTATGGATGGATTCAAACTTTTCATTTAACATGTTTATCAGTAGACTTTGTAGAGCATTTTGAGGGTTCTCTTCTATGTCTTTGATTGACTGCTCTGCTTCCTGCTTGTTTTGAGTGGGAGATATGACTGCATTGTTTGCCATCTTGTGTTTCTTCTGCCCATTTGGATTGGGAAATGCCTATCTAAGAGCACCTGTGAGCACTGTTTAAGACCCAAAGCAGACCTTACCAAGCACTGTTGTGTAAATCTTAGAAGTTCACAATTATACACAGATACTTGGTATAACTGTATATAAAATTAGATTTGGTGTTCCTAAAAATACAATTTCAAAATAACAACCAATCCTGTATTCAATAGTTAATAAGTACTGTTAAAATACTATGAGCTGGATTTCTCTATAAACCACTTTGATTCACTTGGATTGAACAGGGATATCCTCTATCCAATAACCAGGGATCAATGGAGTCTGGAGGTCCTGAATGTAAATCTGGAGGATAAGTGAGAGGTAGTGAAGGGAATAGAGTAAAATGTATGTGGGGTGGTGGTGATGGTGGCAGTAGTGGTGGTGGTGATTTTGGTTTCATTTCAGTGACGTGGAAATGTGAAGAAGAATAGAATCGGTAGAAAGGACAAGATTAATATGATGAATAATGGAGAGTTAGCAGAAAAGAGTGAAGCTGTTAGTCATAGGAAAGTAATTTAAAAGTAAGAGAATGTGAAAAGAGAAACAAAGAAAAATACTGGAAGACAAATGCACAAAACACAAAACAATTAACAACCCAACCCCCGAAAAAGGAAATTAAAAAAGCCGATAAAACAAAAAAAAAAAAATAGAAAACAAAATACCAACGACGTCTCAGAAATGAAAAATAGAAAAAAAAAGTTTAAAAAATGTTTTTAAAAAATGGAGTGTTCCTTGTTTGGGTGGGTTTTCTCCAGTCTCTGGTTTCCTTGCAATGGTTTGTAGTCTATTTTGCTGCTTGGCTGGTTTGACTTGCTTTCAGTTTTCAGGGGGTGGATCTGCTCTGACCCTCCTCGCCTGTTAGGGAAATCCTGGGGCTCTGTGGTTCGCACAGCTTTCAGGAAGGGCTTGGGGATCCTCCTTAAATGGAGATTGTTTAGGAGTAAAGGAAGCAGCGGTTGGTTAGGACAATCAGGTTCTGGGTCTCCCTATAGTTGGAGGCATTCACTATGGTCTTCCTGGGGTGGAGAATTCTCGGCTTCTATTGCTGTGGTGGATGCAACAGGGGAAGACAAATACTCTTCCCTCCACCTTGTGAATGCTTCTGATGCCATATGGCAGGTTGGGCTCAAGATCCACCTGTTAGTGTTTCCTACGCAGTATGTGTGTGTGATCATGAACACACTGGAGTCGCAAGTATGCACAATCCCCACGTCTTTCTGCAGAGATGTCCAATGATGCATAGTGAGCTGGGTGGACTTTGACAGCGCACACGGAGGTATATCATGTATACTCATGGAGGCAGTGTATCTTGCTGTGGAAGTGAACCCTGGGTTGATGAGAAGGAAGGTCCCGCTAGACAGTTCAAAGATGCAACTTGTCGGGTTTACTGTTTTCTGAGGAGATCACCTCTGTTCCTGCTTCTATTCCACACAACCTGAAGCTATCTATTAGGTATTTAAAAATAAATATGACTCTGTGTTTGTGTGTATTTGTGTATTTGTGTATGAAAGAGAGAGAGAGAGTATTCATATACATATGTGCACTAGTACTTGAGCTCAGGGCATCTTTCTTTATTTTATGTTTATTGTACAGGTGGTGTACAGAGGGGTTACATTTACATACCTAAGGTAATGACTACATTTCTTGTCAAACTTGCTACCTTGTCCCTCATTTTTCTCCCAGCTTCCCTCTTCCCATATCCTCCCCCCCAAGTTTCAAGTTATTTTACAACATATCTTGTAGTTAATACTGTTGCATTGGTTCACGTTTTACCATTTGTCTATACATTGGAAAACAAAAAACCAACAACATCTTTTAAATAAAAAATAAAAATAAATCTTTAAAAAATGGAGTCTTCCTTGTTTGGGTGGGCTTTCTCCTGTCTCTGGTTTCCTTCCAATTGTCTGTAGTCTATATTGGTGCTTGTGTGGTTTGACCTGCTTTCAGTTTGCAGCGGGTGGATCAGCTCTGACCCTCCTCCTCTGTTAGTGAAATCCTGAGGCTCTGTGGTTCGCACAGCTTTCACATAGGACTTGGGTGTCCTCTGTAAATGGGGGAAGTGAACAGTCTTGGGAGCCCTGGCTCCTCCCATCTGCTGTGAGACTGGTGCCTTTATCACCTGGCTTTGGAGAGGCTGTGGACTCAGCAGGGCGGTTGGCTCTGGCCTGGTTTACCTGTCTGAGAGTTGCTTGCCTAGGGGTGGTTCCTCCCCTCATGGGCAGGATGGCCTCCTGAGCATAGGTGGCTATGGAATTCAGCTCCATTTTGGGCTGGGAATTAGGCTTCCTCTGAGATGGGGCCATTTATCTGTCTTGGGAACTGTTTGCTTTCCTATCTGGTTGTTCCTTGCTGCCGGTAGCTGCTCGCCACTTTCCGTTTTAATTTAGAAATTCTGGCGGGCAGGGCGGGCACCTCTGGCTGAGTTCACCTGAGTTGTGAACTGTGGCCTGGATGAGCTTCCCACCTGGGCAGGGGTTGCTCTTCTGGGTGGAGCTGGCCCTCATTGGTCTGTCCCTCTTGCTCTTTTCAAAGGTGGCCCCTTTGTCCTCGCTTTCCCCAAGCCGGGTTTATTTCCAGTCTGGTCTGACCCTATGCCAGTGTCAGAGATGGTGCTTTGCTCTGGCAGTGGGGGAAAAGGCTACCGATGCTTCTCTGTGGGCACGAGTGAGAATATCTTTTGTGGGGTACTCATGCTTTGTCTGCCATTTCGGCCTGTCCATGCTCAGCCTGAGATCCACGTCTGTCTGCCACCATCTGGAGGATTTCACCTTGGTCACTTCTGGGTGGTTTAGGTCCATGAACTGTGAGACGCTGTGCCAGCGCCGGCACTGGCTTGGCAGAGGGATGAGGCCCAGAACTGAAATCTGTGTTTTCAGGCCAGCAATGTCAATTTTTCCTTATTGGACAGAATCCCTGTACTGTTATAACTTACTTGGGCTGTCTTTTCTAGGAGTAAAAGTTTCTGGAGTGGTAAAACTGGGGTGTTGGAGAGAGATTAACTAGGGCTCTGCTGCTCCTCTGCTCAGGGAAAATTTTTTTAAATTGCTATGTGCTGGTGGTTCATGCCTAGCTATTTGGAAGACTCAAAAGTGAGGATTGCAATTGGAAGCTAGCCTGGGCAGGAAAGGCACTGAGATACTTGTCTCCAATTGACCACCAAAAGAAAACAAAACAATACAGCAGAAAGTGGAGCTTTGTGAGAGTGCTAGCCTTAAGCACAAAAGAACAGGATCATTGGCCAGACCAGAACTGGCACCAAAATCCCAGAGACCTAGTGAAATGTTCATTGTGACTAAGCCTGCCTTATTATTTAGAGCTAGAAATGGGCTGTTAAGGTCTTGGGAAGAACTAACTGAGTATCAAACTAATTAAAGTCTTCAAAATAACTAAAAGTGTATAAAAAATGTAGTCTATAATCAGTGGTGCCCAATATTAATGGATTTAACCCTATATTATGATGGGTATTTGAGTTCATGATTCCCCGTTGGTTTAGTCTTTGCAGCTTCTATAGTAGCAGCCCCCCATTTTGTTTGAGAAATTAATATTTGACTTTCTTTGTCTTTCTTATGTAATTTGGTAAATTCTCTGCTGAGAATTATGATACCTTGTAGAAAGCTGTTGACACACCAATTAGGTGGTTTTCCTGAAGCTAAATGACCCCTGTCAGTTGTTAGATCAACTGTGAGAATTTATCCCTTCTGCAGGTGAGCTTTTCCTGGCCATTATTTTTAAGGACCATCACCCGCGCTCATAAAGATGGGTTCAGGTACTGCAGCCATGTTTACTAGTAAATACTTTGGGTGTTGGCTAAGCTCTCCTGGGGCTACAAAAATCAGAGACCCACTCAGGTGGGTCTAAAAGAAACAGTGGTGTCAAGACTCTGGCTAATTCCTCCCTTTAGGTGGCTGTCCATGTGTCCTGTTGGATGTGTAACAACATCCTGTGCTTTGACCTAGGAGCCGGTTGCATCCGTAATTCTACAACCAAACATGTTTCCAGATGCTTTCAATGTCCTGCTTGGACAGTTCACAGAGGCTGCTGTGTCGGGTTTACTGTTTGCTGAGATCACCTGGGTTCCTGCTTCTATTCCACATGGCCTCAAGCTATCTATTGGGTATTTAAAAATAAATATGACTCTCTCTCTCTCTCTCTCTATGTGTGTGTGTGTGTGTGTGTGTGTGTGTGTGTGTATGTGTATGAGAGAGAGAAAGTATCCATCTACATATGAGTATTAATTCTTGAGCTCAGGGCATCTTTCTTTATTTTATGTTGATTGTCAAGTTGATGTACAGTAGGGTTACATTTACATACCTAAGGTAATGAGTACATTTCTTGTCAAACTTGCTATCTCATCCCTCATTTTTCTCCCACCTTTCCTCCTCCTGTATTTCCCCCTCCCTCCAATTTTACAGTTAGTTTACAACATATCTTGTAGTTATTACTGTTGCATTGGTTCACGTTTTACCATTTGTCTAAACATTTTGAAGTTCCCCTTCCCTTCCCTAATTCAGACGAATATATATATATATATGACCGAGGGTATCAAAATCAAAAAACAGTGACAAGAGGGGCTAAACCATAGGGAAGATAAGCTAAAGGAAAAAGGAATGATTTCATTTAGCACGTTAAAAATAACAACAATGATAAACCAATTGTTTCCGTATCTTAGAGTGTGTTTCACTTCACATCATCTTATGTGATCATAGGTACTTAACTACTGAGCTATGGTGTTTAACAATGGCTTTCAAGGCCCCCTGGCACCCTGCTAACATGGACACATAGCCTTCCTTCCAGTCTGAGCCCGCCTATTGTGCCACCTGTGCTGACCTCGAACATTCTCAGTGTTGTGTGTGTAATCAGAGGCTAGCTACAGTTTTTTCACATTGCATTCTTGAATTCCTCCAATGAGATTTTGCTTAAATAGTCATGCAGTGTAGGGTTTATTGAAATATATAGTCTTGAGTCTTTGGACACATTTGTTGGAGAAGTTCATCTTTTTGTTAGGTTAAACATTTGTTTTCATGTAGTATCCATCATTTGATTCTGGACATCATCGCCATCCATTGTCATTAAAAAGTAGAAATACCTCTTTTTATGACAGTTCTTCAGATGTTTGAAATCGCAGATTGTATTTCCCACTACTTTCAGAATAAATGTTTTTATTTTTAGGATTAATGCCCTTGGATTATTAGGCAGTTGGAGTTTGTTTTTCCTTAGAGTGCTTGCTTGCAATACCAGATCTGAATAAAGCTGCAGTTTGGTCAGAGAAGAAAACTTCAGTTCTGTATATCATACTGCATACTAAGGAACCTCCAGTTGCAGTCATATTCTTTCTTTACTTGTACTTCTGTCCACAGACATAGAGGTCCATGCTGATTTAAACTTCTGATTATTTTCATATATGCCACTAATTCCTGCCTTCTCTACTCGTCATTGTACAAGTTTTAAAGGGAAGGAGCACACTGAAGCTTTTTTCTATCATTTAATTGGAGAAAAGAGTCTCATAGACTCCTCTACCTGGGCTGGCTTCCAAATGTGATCCTCAGATCTCAACCTCCTGAGTAGCTAGGATTATTGGCATGAGCCACTGGTGCCAGGCAACTTGTCACATTGTTTTTCCCACCAAATGTCCATCCAATTTGTAGAAAATCAAACTTTGGCTTTGTCAGGATTGATTGCAATCATGATCATTTCCATGATTTCCAACTCTGGGCTCCATAGGACTAGGAAATTTGGTTAAAACTGCCTCGTTCATGCCAAATCTTAGGTCCTTTTGACTCTGTGATGATAGTGTGCTAGAAATGAGACTGGAGGGAAGAACTCAGAGGCCCCTTCATCTTCTGCTTTTGTTGCTCTCAATCTGTTTATGAGGGCCTTTAGAAGTGTCTTCTTAGCCACGATGCTTGCATCAAGCATCTTTCCTGAATAGCCATACTTTTAACTATGGTCCTCCAGAGAATGCTCCCTTTTCATGTTAGCAAATGATACAAGGAAGAAGGTTTGCAAGGTTCAATAAATTATATGTGCATGAAATCAAACAGATGTAAGCACGTTTATTAGTGAAAATTTGGTGAATGGTGAGTCACATTTCACAACAGCAGTGTACCATTTAGGAAACCCAAGAGGTTTAGAAATTAAAATGTATTCCTTTGGAGCAGAATATATGTACATGTAAATTCATCAGAAAAATATTTTCCTCTTAAATAATATGGTTAAGAGCAATTAGTTCTAAGGACTGATGTTTTCTACCATGGAATAGGGAGGGGACATAATTTACAACTTTGCAGGAATTTAGTTGACATTGTCCAGGGTTAGTAAAGTGAATCTAACGTGAAGCGTGCTTGCCTAGCAAGCATGAAGCCCTGGGTTCAATTCCTCAGCACCACAGAAACAGAGAAGGACAGAAGTGGTGCTGTGGCTCAAGTTTCAGATTGCTAGCCTTGACCAAAATAAGCCAGGGACAGTGCTCAGGCCCTGAGTCCAAAGTCCCAGGACTGACAAAACAAAAACAAACCCAACAACATAAAAAAACACTCCAAATGGGAAACAGAGGCTGGACAAATCCAGCCCCTGCCTCATGAGACTTCCAGGCTTCATTCAAGGACTGCCATCTAACACCAAGGGAGCCTACTGCTAGCCTTCTCCAGGAGGGGCCACATTTCTGCCTTTTATCCCTAATGTCGACGCCCTTTACGAGCAGGAAGCAGCCAGAGAGTCATCGTCCTTTTCCATACCTATTAAAAGGCTGGAATGTCAGGTCCCTCCTGGAGGGCTCCAAGTAGATGCCCCCACCTTAATAAGTGTCCACCCAGTTACTGGGTAATGAGCAGGCCTGGAGGCAGGTACCTTCCCCTTCCCTGAGGTCACATCCTGGCCCAATCAACCTGGCCCAATCCCCTGCCCTAGATTAGGCAGGGCTGGCTGAGGGTCACCCAGTCTCTCCCTTCTCTCCCTCCTCTTTGGCAATGAATCATCACCACCACAGGCCAGCTGTTCTGTAATAAACTTTTCTCTCCCGCTTTAAAATAAATATCAAAAAAGGGAAACAGAGCTGAGCTCAAGTGGTAGAGCATTGGCCTGAAGGACGTCAAAGCTTAGGACAGTGCTCATGTTGAGTTCAAGCACAGGCTCCCCATCCCTACCCCAATGCTTCTAATTACGAAGATATGTATATATATTTTTCCTTGATTGAAATTTAGTACCTACATAAATTTGACAGTATACTGTTGAACCTGGGTAACTGCAGTCGAAATCAGGATACGGGGGATGCAAGGCGAGTGAACCAATGCATACTTTATTCCAAGAGGGCCAGGGTTTATATAGGTTAGAAACCAATATTACAATTACAGGGTAAAAGATCAATACAGCATGACATTTGTCTTAAATACAGAAGTGGAGGAAATTTCCTCCTGTGAGGGCAGGAACTTGATACAAATGCCGTTCTAATTACAGGAGGTAGTGACTACAAAGATTATTGATATCAAAACAAGGAACTGTATACAACCTAGGTAGAACTATAATTATCTCCTAGCTACTATCTCCTTAAGGCTAGATAACATCAATCTTGACTTCTCCAAATACTTGTGAAATAACAGTGAGGAGACTTTCCTGTTTACAGTGAGACTCTAGTGAGGAGACTTTCCTGTTTACAGTGAGAATCTAGTGAGGAGACTTTCCTGTTTACAGAGAGAATCTAACACTAAAGGCAGCAAGTCTCCCTGAGGAGACTTGCTAAGTAGGGGGAAAAAGGAGATTCTCACAACAACTGGTGGCTTCCTTTGGCCCACAAACACCAGAAATTCCTTACTGGGAATGTGTTCCCAAGGGCCTATTAGTGTGCTAATGAGGCATCAGAGTAACCGTGCCGGGGCTAAATTTTTTCCACTGGTTGGAGACTTTAATTCTCCAACAATTCCCCCTTTTTTATTAATTTTCCACAGCCGCTTCTCTGGAAAGTTTAAGGGCAGTTAGTAAAACATCAGAGGAATTATTCCTAGCGAAACGCTTCATTATAGCTATGATGGAACAATATCCTAAGAAAAAGACACATATCATAAGTATCAAGGCAATAGAGGCACTTCCAACACTATGGGTAATACTTTGCCACCACCCCCTAGGGTCTAGTCCTTCTAAGGTCTGAGCTAGTCCTTGGGCTATATCATCAATAGTAGAGGCATCTGGCAATTCCTTTTGAAAAGCTTCAAAAACCTCCCTGTACAAGCTTTGTTCACTTAACGTACCATTTAGTAGGGCTCCATCTATAAGCATTTGTATATCATTCCATTCACATTCAGAGGCATTGTATTTATAAGGTGTTACACAGACATGACTAGAATTCCAATCGCAAGTCAAAAACAATCATTGCTGTAAAGCCAGATATTTCTGTCCAAGCCAAAACACTCCTCCTTTAACAGCTTCTAACTCATCTTGAAGGTGGGCATTTACTTCCAGCTGGTGTTTGCCACAGATTGTGGGAGTCCTGGTGCCACTGCACCATAAAGTCATGAGTTTGTACAGATTGTCGCAATGCGGCTCCGGATACTGCTGCAGTTGTAGCAATGGCAATCAGTCCAACAAGTCCTGCAATAATCAGTCCAATGGCACGACGACTCCTCCTCAGAAGCCGCTTGAAAAACTGCATTACCAATCCTTGTACAGGTCCTCCAGCCCAGGGACGATGCATGCGAACAGGAACCCAAAGGGAGTTGCGCTGGGTTAAAATCATGATCCTATCTTGACTAAAATTAAAGGTGGACATTGTTCTTCAAGCAAGTATACAATTTACAATTTATGCAGGTAATGGCATTCTTTGTTATGTTTATGGGGCCGACCCATCAGTACTTGTGGAAAATGAACACAAGCAGAGATATTGTAGGTCTTTACAACTGTGAAGTTGTAGGAGGCCGAGGACCTTTTAGATCCTGAGTAAGTTCCATTGGCCAGCAATACGGGAGCCAGAGAAGCTGCTAATTTCCAGAGATGACGTTGTGGAGGAAATAGCCTGTCTCCATGGGCGAGAGCAGGCCGGGGGTCACTAAAGCCTGCTCCAAACCACCCTAAAAACTGTTTAGCAATCATGGCATTGGACATGTTCATAGATAAAGTAGGTTCACAAGATGAGTTATATTCAGTGCAGTTTTTCAACCACACACCAAAAGGTCCCCAATCATACCAAGTATGCTGGATGTATTCCAAATAGTTGGAAAACTTCCTCGACAACTTTCCCAATGTCTTTCAGTAAAGTTCAGGTTCAGATAAGTAAAATTGTCACATTTAGGCAGGCCAGCAGGGCTAGCATAATTATCTAATTTATAGGTATGAGATCCCACAGACCAGGAAGACAGTCTAATCAGCCGAGTTCTACTGGAGTTATATGAACCTCCATGCTGAATCCAATATTGATATCTAAAAGGGTAACATGGGGAACGGCCTTGACAGATAGCTTTAGAGAACTGAGAATAAGAGAAGTTAAATGATCTTTCCTCTTCCATAGGAAAGACTGGAATGCCAGACCCATAGAGGGAGAGAGTAAATTAGGAATAGATGTAAAAACAGAGACAGGGGCTTTTGTCCATAAATATGGATGTAATAAAGGAGGGTTAGAAATATAGGCCCAATACATTACCTCTGATGTAGCCCCTACAGGTTACCAGTGCACACCTGTCCATTTGAATGGCCTTATCACTTGAATGAGAATGTCTCACCCCCTTGATGGACAGAGGGGTGTTTGTTGCTGGATCCACTGGAGCAGGTGCTAGAAAGATGGGCTGTCTTCTGTAGAAACATAAGCATACCCTCGCCCCTGGGTTAACAACTCCCCGGGGACCCAATCTAGCCCAACCCCCAATCTAATCCAAACCGGCTGCGGTTTGTTTTGCATAGGCGGAGCTAGGAAGTGTCGCTCAGCTCTTGCTAAAACATCTCCTTGAGACAAATTTAAAAAGTTAAGGACAAATAATGCTTCTGCAATGACAGCAGGGGCTGTTTTATAAATACTTTTCATAGAAGTTGCATATCCCTCTGTACTATCCATACTCCCCCCTCTTTAGTTTTGTAATTTGTGTTTTTAATGTATAATGAGCTCTTTCTACTATACCTTGACCTTGAGGATTGTATTCAATTCCTGTAACATGAAAAATGTTATGAAATTCTAAAACTTTTCGTACTTGTTTACTGGAATAAGCTGGTGCATTGTCAGTTTTATTTGAGAAGGAATCCCCATGACTGTGAATGTTTCTAGTAAATGTTGAATGACATGAGTCCCTTTTTCCCCTGGTAGAGGTGTTGCCCAAATAAAAGAAGAATGTGTATCAATGGATACATGCACATATTGTAAGCGGCCAAATTCAGGGATGTGTGTTACATCCATTTGCCAAATTTTATTAGGAGCAGTTCCTGACGTGTCAATTTTTGAGGGCTACATAAATCCGAATCTCCTTGAAGAATGGAAAATAGGTTGAAGGGCAAAGCCCAATTGATGTCCCTAGTAACTTTTGAAAATTATTAAGAGTTTTAAACTCTTTAGTACGAATTTTTATTAATTGGGGGGGTAATTACTTGTCTTTTAACTAAATATCCCAGATACTTAAATGGTTCTTCTGTTTAAATGAATTTTATCAGGGGCAATTATTAAATTATACTGTTGAAAGTCTAAAGGCAAAATTTGTAACAATTTTGATACAATATTTTTATCAGG
>NW_025960307.1:0-25027 GCF_023159225.1 Perognathus longimembris pacificus
TTAGATAGACAAACAAACAAACACATAAATGTAGAGAGAAGGGCAGTGCGGGCAGGAGCAAAGGTAAACAGCAGACAGACCTGAATCCTTATCTTTACAAGGTCGACCTCAGAACTTTGTTCAGTTTGTCTCGGTGACGGATAATGGAAGGAAGGGCAGGCAACTGGTCGACTTCATTTAAATAAACAAATAAAAAATAAGTTAAACTCTAAGGAATAGATAAATAATAACAAAAAAATTGTAAAGTGGAGAAAGCGAGAGCGCGCGAATGCACTCAAGCAAACACAAACAGCACAGCACGATGCGTATTTTTTTTAAAATTGACAAAATAAATCAAAAATAAAAATAAGTGGAAAAGGCGAGAGTGCGCTTGCACACAGGAGCAAAGACAAGCAGCGCAGCTTGATGCGTAGTAAAAAAAAATAATAAATAGACAACTGGTCGACCTCATTAGAAATAAAAAACCAAAAGATTAGATAGACAAACAAACAAACACATAAATGTGGAGAGAAGGGCAGTGCGCGCAGGAGCAAAGGTAAACAGCAGACAGACCTGAATCCTTATCTTTACAAGGTCGACCTCAGAACTTTGTTCAGTTTGTCTCGGTGACGGATAATGGAAGGAAGGGCAGGCAACAGGTCGACTTCATTTAAATAAACAAATAAAAAATAAGATAAACTCTCAGGAATAGATAAATAATAACAAAAAAATTGTAAAGTGGAGAAAGCGAGAGCGCGCGAATGCACTCAAGCAAACACAAACAGCACAGCACGATGCGTATTTTTTTTTAAAATTGAAAAAATAAATCAAAAATAAAAATAAGTGGAAAAGGCGAGAGTGCGCGAGCACACAGGAGCAAACACAAGCAGCGCAGCTTGATGCGTAGTAAAAAAAATAATAAATAGACAACTGGTCGACCTCATTAGAAATAAAAACCCAAAAGATTAGATAGACAAAGAAACAAACACATAAATGTGGAGAGAAGGGCAGTGCGCGCAGGAGCAAAGGTAAACAGCAGACAGACCTGAATCCTTATCTTTACAAGGTCGACCTCAGAACTTTGTTCAGTTTGTCTCGGTGACGGATAATGGAAGGAAGGGCAGGCAACTGGTCGACTTCATTTAAATAAACAAATAAAAAATAAGATAAACTCTCAGGAATAGATAAATAATAACAAAAAAATTGTAAAGTGGAGAAAGCGAGAGCGCGCGAATGCACTCAAGCAAACACAAACAGCACAGCACGATGCGTATTTTTTTTTAAAATTGACAAAATGAATCAAAAATAAATCAAAAATAAAAATAAGTGGAAAAGGCGAGAGTGCGCGAGCACACAGGAGCAAAGACAAGCAGCGCAGCTTGATGCGTAGTAAAAAAAATAATAAATAGACAACTGGTCGACCTCATTAGAAATAAAAACCCAAAAGATTAGATAGACAAACAAACAAACACATAAATGTGGAGAGAAGGGCAGTGCGCGCAGGAGCAAAGGTAAACAGCAGACAGACCTGAATCCTTATCTTTACAAGGTCGACCTCAGAACTTTGTTCAGTTTGTCTCGGTGACGGATAATGGAAGGAAGGGCAGGCAACTGGTCGACTTCATTTTAATAAACAAATAAAAAATAAGATAAACTCTCAGGAATAGATAAATAATAACAAAAAAATTATAAAGTGGAGAAAGCGAGAGCGCCCGAATGCACTCAAGCTAACACAAACAGCACAGCACGATGCGTATTTTTTTTAAAATTGACAAAATAAATCAAAAATAAATCAAAAATAAAAATAAGTGGAAAAGGCGAGAGTGCGCGAGCATACAGGTGCAAAGACAAGCAGCGCAGCTTGATGCGTAGTAAAAAAAATAATAAATAGACAACTGGTCGACCTCATTAGAAATAAAATCCCAAAAGATTAGATAGACAAACAAACAAACACATAATTGTGGAGAGAAGGGCAGTGCGCGCAGGAGCAAAGGTAAACAGCAGACAGACCTGAATCCTTATCTTTACAAGGTCGACCTCAGAACTTTGTTCAGTTTGTCTCGGTGACGGATAATGGAAGGAAGGGCAGGCAACTGGTCGACTTCATTTAAAAAAACAAATAAAAAATAAGATAAACTCTCAGGAATAGATAAATAACAACAAAAAAATTGTAAAGTGGAGAAAGCGGAGAGCGCGCGAATGCACTCAAGCAAACACAAACAGCACAGCACGATGCGTATTTTTTTTAAAAATTGAGAAAATAAATCAAAAATAAAAATAAGTGGAAAAGGCGAGTGAGCGCGAGCACACAGGAGCAAAGACAAGCAGCGCAACTTGATGCGTAGTAAAAAAAAATAATAAATAGACAACTGGTCGAACGCAATAGAAATAAAAACCCAAAAGATTAGATAGAAAAAGAAACAAAAACATAAATGTGGAGAGAAGGGCAGTGCGCGCAGGAGCAAATGTAAACAGCAGACAGACCTGAATCCTTATCTTTACAAGGTCGACCTCAGAACTTTGTTCAGTTTGTCTCGGTGACGGATAATGGAAGGAAGGGCAGGCAACTGGTCGACTTCATTTAAATAAACAAATAAAAAAATAAGTTAAACTCTAAGGAATAGATAAATAATAACAAAAAAATTGTAAAGTGGAGAAAGCGAGAGCGCGCGAATGCACTCAAGCAAACACAAACAGCACAGCACGATGCGTATTTTTTTTAAAATTGACAAAATAAATCAAAAATAAAAATAAGTGGAAAAGGCGAGAGTGCGCTTGCACACAGGAGCAAAGACAAGCAGCGCAGCTTAATGCGTAGTAAAAAAAAATATAAATAGACAACTGGTCGACCTCATTAGAAATAAAAACCCAAAAGATTAGATAGACAAACAAACAAACACATAAATGTGGAGAGAAGGGCAGTGCGCGCAGGAGCAAAGGTAAACAGCAGACAGACCTGAATCCTTATCTTTACAAGGTCGACCTCAGAACTTTGTTCAGTTTGTCTCGGTGACGGATAATGGAAGGAAGGGCAGGCAACAGGTCGACTTCATTTAAATAAACAAATAAAAAATAAGATAAACTCTCAGGAATAGATAAATAATAACAAAAAAATTGTAAAGTGGAGAAAGCGAGAGCGCGGCGAATGCACTCAAGCAAACACAAACAGCACAGCACGATGCGTATTTTTTTTTTAAAATTGAAAAAATAAATCAAAAATAAAAATGAGTGGAAAAGGCGAGAGTGCGCGAGCACACAGGAGCAAAGACAAGCAGCGCAGCTTGATGCGTAGTAAAAAAATAATAAATAGACAACTGGTCGACCTCATTAGAAATAAAAACCCAAAAGATTAGATAGACAAACAAACAAACACATAAATGTGGAGAGAAGGGCAGTGCGCGCAGGAGCAAAGGTAAACACCAAACAGACCTGAATCCTTATCTTTACAAGGTCGACCTCACTACTTTGTTCAGTTTGTCTCGGTGACAGATAATGGAAGGAAGGGCAGGCAACTGGTCGACTTCATTTAAATAAACAAATAAAAAATAAGATAAACTCTCAGGAATAGATAAATAATAACAAAAAAATTGTAAAGTGGAGAAAGCGAGGAGCGCGAGAATGCACTCAAGCAAACACAAACAGCACAGCACGATGCGTATTTTTTTTTAAATTGACAAAATAAATCAAAAATAAATCAAAAATAAAAATAAGTGGAAAAGGCGAGAGTGCGCGAGCACACAGGAGCAAAGACAAGCAGCGCAGCTTGATGCGTAGTAAAAAAAATAATAAATAGACAACTGGTCGACCTCATTAGAAATAAAAACCCAAAAGATTAGATAGACAAACAAACAAACACATAAATGTGGAGAGAAGGGCAGTGCGCGCAGGAGCAAAGGTAAACAGCAGACAGACCTGAATCCTTATCTTTACAAGGTCGACCTCAGAACTTTGTTCAGTTTTTCTCGGTGACGGATAATGGAAGGAAGGGCAGGCAACTGGTCGACTTCATTTTAATAAACAAATAAAAAATAAGATAAACTCTCAGGAATAGATAAATAATAACAAAAAATTATAAAGTGGAGAAAGCGAGAGCGCCCGAATGCACTCAAGCTAACACAAACAGCACAGCACGATGCGTATTTTTTTAAATTGACAAAATAAATCAAAAATAAATCAAAAATAAAAATAAGTGGAAAAGGCGAGAGTGCGCGAGCATACAGGAGCAAAGACAAGCAGCGCAGCTTGATGCGTAGTAAAAAAAATAATAAATAGACAACTGGTCGACCTCATTAGAAATAAAATCCCAAAAGATTAGATAGACAAACAAACAAACACATAATTGTGGAGAGAAGGGCAGTGCGGGCAGGAGCAAAGGTAAACAGCAGACAGACCTGAATCCTTATCTTTACAAGGTCGACCTCAGAACTTTGTTCAGTTTGTCTCGGTGACGGATAATGGAAGGAAGGGCAGGCAACTGGTCGACTTCATTTAAAAAAACAAATAAAAAATAAGATAAACTCTCAGGAATAGATAAATAACAACAAAAAAATTGTAAAGTGGAGAAAGCGAGAGCGCGCGAATGCACACAAGCAAACACAAACAGCACAGCACGATGCGTATTTTTTTTAAAAATTGAGAAAATAAATCAAAAATAAAAATAAGTGGAAAAGGCGAGTGAGCGCGAGCACACAGGAGCAAAGACAAGCAGCGCAGCTTGATGCGTAGTAAAAAAAATAAATAAATAGACAACTGGTCGACCTCAATAGAAATAAAAACCCAAAAGATTAGATAGACAAAGAAACAAACACATAAATGTGGAGAGAAGGGCAGTGCGCGCAGGAGCAAATGTAAACAGCAGACAGACCTGAATCCTTATCTTTACAAGGTCGACCTCAGAACTTTGTTCAGTTTGTCTCGGTGACGGATAATGGAAGGAAGGGCAGGCAACTGGTCAACTTCATTTAAATAAACAAATAAAAAATAAGATAAACTCTCAGGAATAGATGAATAATACCAAAAAAATTGTGAAGTGGAGAAAGCGAGAGCGCGCGAATGCACTCAAGCAAACACAAACAGCACAGCACGATGCGTATTTTTTTTAAAATTGAAAAAATAAATCAAAAATAAAAATAAGAGGAAAAGCGAGAGTGCGCGAGCACACAGGAGCAAAGACAAGCAGCGCAGCTTGATGCGTAGTAAAAAAAATAATAAATAGACAACTGGTCGACCTCATTAGAAATAAAAACCCAAAAGATTAGATAGACAAACAAACAAACACATAAATGTGGAGAGAAGGGCAGTGCGCGCAGGAGCAAAGGTAAACAGCAGACAGACCTGAATCCTTATATTTACAAGGTCGACCTCAGAACTTTGTTCAGTTTCTCTCGGTGACGGATAATGGAAGGAAGGGCAGGCAACTGGTCGACTTCATTTAAATAAACAAATAAAAAATAAGATAAACTCTCAGGAATAGATAAATAATAAAAAAAAATTGTAAAGTGGAGAAAGCGAGAGCGCGCGAATGCACTCAAGCAAACACAAACAGCACAGAACGATGCGTATTTTTTTAAAAATTGACAAAATAAATCAAAAAGAAATCAAAAATAAAAATAAGTGGAAAGGCGAGAGTGCACGAGCACACAGGAGCAAAGACAAGCAGCGCAGCTTGATGCGTAGTAAGAAAAATAATAAATAGACAACTGGTCGACCTCATTAGAAATAAAAACCCAAAAGATTAGATAGACAAACAAACAAACACATAAATGTGGAGAGAAGGGCAGTGCGCGCAGGAGCAAAGTTAAACAGCAGACAGACCTGAATCCTTATCTTTACAAGGTCGACCTCAGAACTTTGTTCAGTTTGTCTCGGTGACGGATAATGGAAGGAAGGGTAGGCAACTGGTCGACTTCATTTAAATAAACAAATAAAAAATAAGATAAACTCTCAGGAATAGATAAATAATAACAAAAACATTGTAAAGTGGAGAAAGCGAGAGCGCGCGAATGCACTCAGGCAAACACAAACAGCACAGCACGATGCGTATTTTTTTTTAAAATTGACAAAATGAATCAAAAATAAATCAAAAATAAAAATAAGTGGAAAAGGCGAGAGTGCACGAGCACACAGGAGCAAAGACAAGCAGCGCAGCTTGATGCGTAGTAAAAAAAATAATAAATAGACAACTGGTCGACCTCATTAGAAATAAAATCCCAAAAGATTAGATAGACAAACAAACAAACACATAATTGTGGAGAGAAGGGCAGTGCGCGCAGGAGCAAAGGTAAACAGCAGACAGACCTGAATCCTTATCTTTACAAGGTCGACCTCAGAACTTTGTTCAGTTTGTCTCGGTGACGGATAATGGAAGGAAGGGCAGGCAACTGGTCGACTTCATTTAAAAAAACAAATAAAAAATAAGATAAACTCTCAGGAATAGATAAATAACAACAAAAAAATTGTAAAGTGGAGAAAGCGAGAGCGCGCGAATGCACTCAAGCAAACACAAACAGCACAGCACGATGCGTATTTTATTTAAAAATTGGGAAAATAAATCAAAAATAAAAATAAGTGGAAAAGGCGAGTGAGC
The DNA here is from genome assembly GCF_023159225.1 of Perognathus longimembris pacificus. Lineage (NCBI taxonomy): Eukaryota > Metazoa > Chordata > Mammalia > Rodentia > Heteromyidae > Perognathus > Perognathus longimembris. Next base: position 6,566 of record NW_025960307.1, read on the forward strand.
GCGAGCACACAGGAGCAAAGACAAGCAGCGCAGCTTGATGCGTAGTAAAAAAAATAATAAATAGACAACCGGTCGAACGCAATAGAAATAAAAACCCAAAAGATTAGATAGAAAAAGAAACAAAAACATAAATGTGGAGAGAAGGGCAGTGCGCGCAGGAGCAAATGTAAACAGCAGACAGACCTGAATCCTTATCTTTACAAGGTCGACCTCAGAACTTTGTTCAGTTTGTCTCGGTGACGGATAATGGAAGGAAGGGCAGGCAACTGGTCGACTTCATTTAAATAAACAAATAAAAAATAAGATAAACTCTCAGGAATAGATGAATAATACCAGAAAAAATTGTAAAGTGGAGAAAGCGAGAGCGCGCGAATGCACTCAAGCAAACACAAACAGCACAGCACGATGCGTATTTTTTTTAAATTGAAAAAATAAATCAAAAATAAAAATAAGTGGAAAAGGCGAGAGTGCGCTTGCACACAGGAGCAAAGACAAGCAGCGCAGCTTGATGCGTAGTAAAAAAAAATAATAAATAGACAACTGGTCGACCTCATTAGAAATAAAAACCCAAAAGATTAGATAGACAAACAAACAAACACATAAATGTGGAGAGAAGGGCAGTGCGCGCAGGAGCAAAGGTAAACAGCAGACAGACCTGAATCCTTATCTTTACAAGGTCGACCTCAGAACTTTGTTCAGTTTGTCTCGGTGACGGATAATGGAAGGAAGGGCAGGCAACAGGTCGACTTCATTTAAATAAACAAATAAAAAATAAGATAAACTCTCAGGAATAGATAAATAATAACAAAAAAATTGTAAAGTGGAGAAAGCGAGAGCGCGCGAATGCACTCAAGCAAACACAAACAGCACAGCACGATGCGTATTTTTTTTTTTAAATTGAAAAAATAAATCAAAATAAAAATGAGTGGAAAAGGCGAGAGTGCGCGAGCACACAGGAGCAAAGACAAGCAGCGCAGCTTGATGCGTAGTAAAAAAAATAATAAATAGACAACTGGTCGACCTCATTAGAAATAAAAACCCAAAAGATTAGATAGACAAAAAAACAAACACATAAATGTGGAGAGAAGGGCAGTGCGCGCAGGAGCAAAGGTAAACACCAGACAGACCTGAATCCTTATCTTTACAAGGTCGACCTCACTACTTTGTTCAGTTTGTCTCGGTGACAGATAATGGAAGGAGGGGGCAGGCAACTGGTCGACTTCATTTAAATAAACAAATAAAAAATAAGATAAACTCTCAGGAATAGATAAATAATAACAAAAAAATTGTAAAGTGGAGAAAGCGAGAGCGCGAGAATGCACTCAAGCAAACACAAACAGCACAGCACGATGCGTATTTTTTTTTTAAATTGACAAAATAAATCAAAAATAAATCAAAAATAAAAATAAGTGGAAAAGGCGAGAGTGCGCGAGCACACAGGAGCAAAGACAAGCAGCGCAGCTTGATGCGTAGTAAAAAAATAATAAATAGACAACTGGTCGACCTCATTAGAAATAAAAACCCAAAAGATTAGATAGACAAACAAACAAACACATAAATGTGGAGAGAAGGGCAGTGCGCGCAGGAGCAAAGGTAAACAGCAGACAGACCTGAATCCTTATCTTTACAAGGTCGACCTCAGAACTTTGTTCAGTTTTTCTCGGTGACGGATAATGGAAGGAAGGGCAGGCAACTGGTCGACTTCATTTTAATAAACAAATAAAAAATAAGATAAACTCTCAGGAATAGATAAATAATAACAAAAAAATTATAAAGTGGAGAAAGCGAGAGCGCCCGAATGCACTCAAGCTAACACAAACAGCACAGCACGATGCGTATTTTTTTAAAATTGACAAAATGAATCAAAAATAAATCAAAAATAAAAATAAGTGGAAAAGGCGAGAGTGCACGAGCACACAGGAGCAAAGACAAGCAGCGCAGCTTGATGCGTAGTAAAAAAAATAATAAATAGACAACTGGTCGACCTCATTAGAAATAAAATCCCAAAAGATTAGATAGACAAACAAACAAACACATAATTGTGGAGAGAAGGGCAGTGCGCGCAGGAGCAAAGGTAAACAGCAGACAGACCTGAATCCTTATCTTTACAAGGTGGACCTCAGAACTTTGTTCAGTTTGTCTCGGTGACGGATAATGGAAGGAAGGGCAGGCAACTGGTCGACTTCATTTAAAAAAACAAATAAAAAATAAGATAAACTCTCAGGAATAGATAAATAACAACAAAAAAATTGTAAAGTGGAGAAAGCGAGAGCGCGCGAATGCACTCAAGCAAACACAAACAGCACAGCACGATGCGTATTTTTTTTAAAAATTGAGAAAATAAATCAAAAATAAAAATAAGTGGAAAAGGCGAGTGAGCGCGAGCACACAGGAGCAAAGACAAGCAGCGCAGCTTGATGCGTAGTAAAAAAAATAATAAATAGACAACCGGTCGAACGCAATAGAAATAAAAACCCAAAAGATTAGATAGAAAAAGAAACAAAAACATAAATGTGGAGAGAAGGGCAGTGCGCGCAGGAGCAAATGTAAACAGCAGACAGACCTGAATCCTTATCTTTACAAGGTCGACCTCAGAACTTTGTTCAGTTTGTCTCGGTGACGGATAATGGAAGGAAGGGCAGGCAACTGGTCGACTTCATTTAAATAAACAAATAAAAAATAAGATAAACTCTCAGGAATAGATGAATAATACCAGAAAAATTGTAAAGTGGAGAAAGCGAGAGCGCGCGAATGCACTCAAGCAAACACAAACAGCACAGCACGATGCGTATTTTTTTTAAATTGAAAAAATAAATCAAAAATAAAAATAAGTGGAAAAGGCGAGAGTGCGCTTGCACACAGGAGCAAAGACAAGCAGCGCAGCTTGATGCGTAGTAAAAAAAAATAATAAATAGACAACTGGTCGACCTCATTAGAAATAAAAACCCAAAAGATTAGATAGACAAACAAACAAACACATAAATGTGGAGAGAAGGGCAGTGCGCGCAGGAGCAAAGGTAAACAGCAGACAGACCTGAATCCTTATCTTTACAAGGTCGACCTCAGAACTTTGTTCAGTTTGTCTCGGTGACGGATAATGGAAGGAAGGGCAGGCAACAGGTCGACTTCATTTAAATAAACAAATAAAAAATAAGATAAACTCTCAGGAATAGATAAATAATAACAAAAAAATTGTAAAGTGGAGAAAGCGAGAGCGCGCGAATGCACTCAAGCAAACACAAACAGCACAGCACGATGCGTATTTTTTTTTTTAAATTGAAAAAATAAATCAAAAATAAAAATGAGTGGAAAAGGCGAGAGTGCGCGAGCACACAGGAGCAAAGACAAGCAGCGCAGCTTGATGCGTAGTAAAAAAAATAATAAATAGACAACTGGTCGACCTCATTAGAAATAAAAACCCAAAAGATTAGATAGACAAAAAAACAAACACATAAATGTGGAGAGAAGGGCAGTGCGCGCAGGAGCAAAGGTAAACACCAGACAGACCTGAATCCTTATCTTTACAAGGTCGACCTCACTACTTTGTTCAGTTTGTCTCGGTGACAGATAATGGAAGGAGGGGCAGGCAACTGGTCGACTTCATTTAAATAAACAAATAAAAAATAAGATAAACTCTCAGGAATAGATAAATAATAACAAAAAAATTGTAAAGTGGAGAAAGCGAGAGCGCGAGAATGCACTCAAGCAAACACAAACAGCACAGCACGATGCGTATTTTTTTTTAAATTGACAAAATAAATCAAAAATAAATCAAAAATAAAAATAAGTGGAAAAGGCGAGAGTGCGCGAGCACACAGGAGCAAAGACAAGCAGCGCAGCTTGATGCGTAGTAAAAAAATAATAAATAGACAACTGGTCGACCTCATTAGAAATAAAAACCCAAAAGATTAGATAGACAAACAAACAAACACATAAATGTGGAGAGAAGGGCAGTGCGCGCAGGAGCAAAGGTAAACAGCAGACAGACCTGAATCCTTATCTTTACAAGGTCGACCTCAGAACTTTGTTCAGTTTTTCTCGGTGACGGATAATGGAAGGAAGGGCAGGCAACTGGTCGACTTCATTTAATAAACAAATAAAAAATAAGATAAACTCTCAGGAATAGATAAATAATAACAAAAAAAATTATAAAGTGGAGAAAGCGAGAGCGCCCGAATGCACTCAAGCTAACACAAACAGCACAGCACGATGCGTATTTTTTTAAATTGACAAAATAAATCAAAAATAAATCAAAAATAAAAATAAGTGGAAAAGGCGAGAGTGCGCGAGCATACAGGAGCAAAGACAAGCAGCGCAGCTTGATGCGTAGTAAAAAAAATAATAAATAGACAACTGGTCGACCTCATTAGAAATAAAATCCCAAAAGATTAGATAGACAAACAAACAAACACATAATTGTGGAGAGAAGGACAGTGCGCGCAGGAGCAAAGGTAAACAGCAGACAGACCTGAATCCTTATCTTTACAAGGTCGACCTCAGAACTTTGTTCAGTTTGTCTCGGTGACGGATAATGGAAGGAAGGGCAGGCAACTGGTCGACTTCATTTAAAAAAACAAATAAAAAATAAGATAAACTCTCAGGAATAGATAAATAACAACAAAAAAATTGTAAAGTGGAGAAAGCGAGAGCGCGCGAATGCACACAAGCAAACACAAACAGCACAGCACGATGCGTATTTTTTTTAAAAATTGAGAAAATAAATCAAAAATAAAAATAAGTGGAAAAGGCGAGTGAGCGCGAGCACACAGGAGCAAAGACAAGCAGCGCAGCTTGATGCGTAGTAAAAAAAATAATAAATAGACAACTGGTCGACCTCAATAGAAATAAAAACCCAAAAGATTAGATAGACAAAGAAACAAACACATAAATGTGGAGAGAAGGGCAGTGCGCGCAGGAGCAAATGTAAACAGCAGACAGACCTGAATCCTTATCTTTACAAGGTCGACCTCAGAACTTTGTTCAGTTTGTCTCTGTGACGGATAATGGAAGGAAGGGCAGGCAACTGGTCAACTTCATTTAAATAAACAAATAAAAAATAAGATAAACTCTCAGGAATAGATGAATAATACCAAAAAAATTGTAAAGTGGAGAAAGCGAGAGCGCGCGAATGCACTCAAGCAAACACAAACAGCACAGCACGATGCGTATTTTTTTTTAAAATTGAAAAAATAAATCAAAAATAAAAATAAGAGGAAAAGCGAGAGTGCGCGAGCACACAGGAGCAAAGACAAGCAGCGCAGCTTGATGCGTAGTAAAAAAAATAATAAATAGACAACTGGTCGACCTCATTAGAAATAAAAACCCAAAAGATTAGATAGACAAACAAACAAACACATAAATGTGGAGAGAAGGGCAGTGCGCGCAGGAGCAAAGGTAAACAGCAGACAGACCTGAATCCTTATATTTACAAGGTCGACCTCAGAACTTTGTTCAGTTTCTCTCGGTGACGGATAATGGAAGGAAGGGCAGGCAACTGGTCGACTTCATTTAAATAAACAAATAAAAAATAAGATAAACTCTCAGGAATAGATAAATAATAAAAAAAAATTGTAAAGTGGAGAAAGCGAGAGCGCGCGAATGCACTCAAGCAAACACAAACAGCACAGAACGATGCGTATTTTTTTAAAAATTGACAAAATAAATCAAAAAGAAATCAAAAATAAAAATAAGTGGAAAGGCGAGAGTGCACGAGCACACAGGAGCAAAGACAAGCAGCGCAGCTTGATGCGTAGTAAAAAAAATAATAAATAGACAACTGGTCGACCTCATTAGAAATAAAAACCCAAAAGATTAGATAGACAAACAAACAAACACATAAATGTGGAGAGAAGGGCAGTGCGCGCAGGAGCAAAGTTAAACAGCAGACAGACCTGAATCCTTATCTTTACAAGGTCGACCTCAGAACTTTGTTCAGTTTGTCTCGGTGACGGATAATGGAAGGAAGGGTAGGCAACTGGTCGACTTCATTTAAATAAACAAATAAAAATAAGATAAACTCTCAGGAATAGATAAATAATAACAAAAACATTGTAAAGTGGAGAAAGCGAGAGCGCGCGAATGCACTCAGGCAAACACAAACAGCACAGCACGATGCGTATTTTTTTTTAATTGACAAAATAAATAAAAAATAAATCAAAAATAAAAATAAGTGGAAAAGGCGAGAGTGCGCGAGCACACAGGAGCAAAGACAAGCAGTGCAGCTTGATGCGTAGTAAAAAAAATAATAAATAGACAACTGGTCGACCTCATTAGAAATAAAAACCCAAAAGATTAGATAGACAAACAAACAAACACATAAATGTAGAGAGAAGGGCAGTGCGGGCAGGAGCAAAGGTAAACAGCAGACAGACCTGAATCCTTATCTTTACAAGGTCGACCTCAGAACTTTGTTCAGTTTGTCTCGGTGACGGATAATGGAAGGAAGGGCAGGCAACTGGTCGACTTCATTTAAATAAACAAATAAAAAATAAGTTAAACTCTAAGGAATAGATAAATAATAACAAAAAAAATTGTAAAGTGGAGAAAGCGAGAGCGCGCGAATGCACTCAAGCAAACACAAACAGCACAGCACGATGCGTATTTTTTTTAAAATTGACAAAATAAATCAAAAATAAAAATAAGTGGAAAAGGCGAGAGTGCGCTTGCACACAGGAGCAAAGACAAGCAGCGCAGCTTGATGCGTAGTAAAAAAAAATAATAAATAGACAACTGGTCGACCTCATTAGAAATAAAAAACCAAAAGATTAGATAGACAAACAAACAAACACATAAATGTGGAGAGAAGGGCAGTGCGCGCAGGAGCAAAGGTAAACAGCAGACAGACCTGAATCCTTATCTTTACAAGGTCGACCTCAGAACTTTGTTCAGTTTGTCTCGGTGACGGATAATGGAAGGAAGGGCAGGCAACAGGTCGACTTCATTTAAATAAACAAATAAAAAATAAGATAAACTCTCAGGAATAGATAAATAATAACAAAAAAATTGTAAAGTGGAGAAAGCGAGAGCGCGCGAATGCACTCAAGCAAACACAAACAGCACAGCACGATGCGTATTTTTTTTTAAAATTGAAAAAATAAATCAAAAATAAAAATAAGTGGAAAAGGCGAGAGTGCGCGAGCACACAGGAGCAAACACAAGCAGCGCAGCTTGATGCGTAGTAAAAAAAATAATAAATAGACAACTGGTCGACCTCATTAGAAATAAAAACCCAAAAGATTAGATAGACAAAGAAACAAACACATAAATGTGGAGAGAAGGGCAGTGCGCGCAGGAGCAAAGGTAAACAGCAGACAGACCTGAATCCTTATCTTTACAAGGTCGACCTCAGAACTTTGTTCAGTTTGTCTCGGTGACGGATAATGGAAGGAAGGGCAGGCAACTGGTCGACTTCATTTAAATAAACAAATAAAAAATAAGATAAACTCTCAGGAATAGATAAATAATAACAAAAAAATTGTAAAGTGGAGAAAGCGAGAGCGCGCGAATGCACTCAAGCAAACACAAACAGCACAGCACGATGCGTATTTTTTTTTAAAATTGACAAAATGAATCAAAAATAAATCAAAAATAAAAATAAGTGGAAAAGGCGAGAGTGCGCGAGCACACAGGAGCAAAGACAAGCAGCGCAGCTTGATGCGTAGTAAAAAAAATAATAAATAGACAACTGGTCGACCTCATTAGAAATAAAAACCCAAAAGATTAGATAGACAAACAAACAAACACATAAATGTGGAGAGAAGGGCAGTGCGCGCAGGAGCAAAGGTAAACAGCAGACAGACCTGAATCCTTATCTTTACAAGGTCGACCTCAGAACTTTGTTCAGTTTGTCTCGGTGACGGATAATGGAAGGAAGGGCAGGCAACTGGTCGACTTCATTTTAATAAACAAATAAAAAATAAGATAAACTCTCAGGAATAGATAAATAATAACAAAAAAATTATAAAGTGGAGAAAGCGAGAGCGCCCGAATGCACTCAAGCTAACACAAACAGCACAGCACGATGCGTATTTTTTTTAAAATTGACAAAATAAATCAAAAATAAATCAAAATAAAAATAAGTGGAAAAGGCGAGAGTGCGCGAGCATACAGGTGCAAAGACAAGCAGCGCAGCTTGATGCGTAGTAAAAAAAATAATAAATAGACAACTGGTCGACCTCATTAGAAATAAAATCCCAAAAGATTAGATAGACAAACAAACAAACACATAATTGTGGAGAGAAGGGCAGTGCGCGCAGGAGCAAAGGTAAACAGCAGACAGACCTGAATCCTTATCTTTACAAGGTCGACCTCAGAACTTTGTTCAGTTTGTCTCGGTGACGGATAATGGAAGGAAGGGCAGGCAACTGGTCGACTTCATTTAAAAAAACAAATAAAAAATAAGATAAACTCTCAGGAATAGATAAATAACAACAAAAAAATTGTAAAGTGGAGAAAGCGAGAGCGCGCGAATGCACTCAAGCAAACACAAACAGCACAGCACGATGCGTATTTTTTTTAAAAATTGAGAAAATAAATCAAAAATAAAAATAAGTGGAAAAGGCGAGTGAGCGCGAGCACACAGGAGCAAAGACAAGCAGCGCAACTTGATGCGTAGTAAAAAAAATAATAAATAGACAACTGGTCGAACGCAATAGAAATAAAAACCCAAAAGATTAGATAGAAAAGAAACAAAAACATAAATGTGGAGAGAAGGGCAGTGCGCGCAGGAGCAAATGTAAACAGCAGACAGACCTGAATCCTTATCTTTACAAGGTCGACCTCAGAACTTTGTTCAGTTTGTCTCGGTGACGGATAATGGAAGGAGGGCAGGCAACTGGTCGACTTCATTTAAATAAACAAATAAAAAATAAGTTAAACTCTAAGGAATAGATAAATAATAACAAAAAAATTGTAAAGTGGAGAAAGCGAGAGCGCGCGAATGCACTCAAGCAAACACAAACAGCACAGCACGATGCGTATTTTTTTTAAAATTGACAAAATAAATCAAAAATAAAAATAAGTGGAAAAGGCGAGAGTGCGCTTGCACACAGGAGCAAAGACAAGCAGCGCAGCTTAATGCGTAGTAAAAAAAAATAATAAATAGACAACTGGTCGACCTCATTAGAAATAAAAACCCAAAAGATTAGATAGACAAACAAACAAACACATAAATGTGGAGAGAAGGGCAGTGCGCGCAGGAGCAAAGGTAAACAGCAGACAGACCTGAATCCTTATCTTTACAAGGTCGACCTCAGAACTTTGTTCAGTTTGTCTCGGTGACGGATAATGGAAGGAAGGGCAGGCAACAGGTCGACTTCATTTAAATAAACAAATAAAAAATAAGATAAACTCTCAGGAATAGATAAATAATAACAAAAAAATTGTAAAGTGGAGAAAGCGAGAGCGCGCGAATGCACTCAAGCAAACACAAACAGCACAGCACGATGCGTATTTTTTTTTAAAATTGAAAAAATAAATCAAAAATAAAAATAAGTGGAAAAGGCGAGAGTGCGCGAGCACACAGGAGCAAACACAAGCAGCGCAGCTTGATGCGTAGTAAAAAAAATAATAAATAGACAACTGGTCGACCTCATTAGAAATAAAAACCCAAAAGATTAGATAGACAAAGAAACAAACACATAAATGTGGAGAGAAGGGCAGTGCGCGCAGGAGCAAAGGTAAACAGCAGACAGACCTGAATCCTTATCTTTACAAGGTCGACCTCAGAACTTTGTTCAGTTTGTCTCGGTGACGGATAATGGAAGGAAGGGCAGGCAACTGGTCGACTTCATTTAAATAAACAAATAAAAAATAAGATAAACTCTCAGGAATAGATAAATAATAACAAAAAAATTGTAAAGTGGAGAAAGCGAGAGCGCGCGAATGCACTCAAGCAAACACAAACAGCACAGCACGATGCGTATTTTTTTTTAAAATTGACAAAATGAATCAAAAATAAATCAAAAATAAAAATAAGTGGAAAAGGCGAGAGTGCACGAGCACACAGGAGCAAAGACAAGCAGCGCAGCTTGATGCGTAGTAAAAAAAAATAATAAATAGACAACTGGTCGACCTCATTAGAAATAAAATCCCAAAAGATTAGATAGACAAACAAACAAACACATAATTGTGGAGAGAAGGGCAGTGCGCGCAGGAGCAAAGGTAAACAGCAGACAGACCTGAATCCTTATCTTTACAAGGTCGACCTCAGAACTTTGTTCAGTTTTGTCTCGGTGACGGATAATGGAAGGAAGGGCAGGCAACTGGTCGACTTCATTTAAAAAAACAAATAAAAAATAAGATAAACTCTCAGGAATAGATAAATAACAACAAAAAAATTGTAAAGTGGAGAAAGCGAGAGCGCGCGAATGCACTCAAGCAAACACAAACAGCACAGCACGATGCGTATTTTTTTTAAAAATTGAGAAAATAAATCAAAAATAAAAATAAGTGGAAAAGGCGAGTGAGCGCGAGCACACAGGAGCAAAGACAAGCAGCGCAGCTTGATGCGTAGTAAAAAAAATAATAAATAGACAACCGGTCGAACGCAATAGAAATAAAAACCCAAAAGATTAGATAGAAAAAGAAACAAAAACATAAATGTGGAGAGAAGGGCAGTGCGCGCAGGAGCAAATGTAAACAGCAGACAGACCTGAATCCTTATCTTTACAAGGTCGACCTCAGAACTTTGTTCAGTTTGTCTCGGTGACGGATAATGGAAGGAAGGGCAGGCAACTGGTCGACTTCATTTAAATAAACAAATAAAAAATAAGATAAACTCTCAGGAATAGATGAATAATACCAGAAAAATTGTAAAGTGGAGAAAGCGAGAGCGCGCGAATGCACTCAAGCAAACACAAACAGCACAGCACGATGCGTATTTTTTTTAAATTGAAAAAATAAATCAAAAATAAAAATAAGTGGAAAAGGCGAGAGTGCGCTTGCACACAGGAGCAAAGACAAGCAGCGCAGCTTGATGCGTAGTAAAAAAAAATAATAAATAGACAACTGGTCGACCTCATTAGAAATAAAAACCCAAAAGATTAGATAGACAAACAAACAAACACATAAATGTGGAGAGAAGGGCAGTGCGCGCAGGAGCAAAGGTAAACAGCAGACAGACCTGAATCCTTATCTTTACAAGGTCGACCTCAGAACTTTGTTCAGTTTGTCTCGGTGACGGATAATGGAAGGAAGGGCAGGCAACTGGTCGACTTCATTTAAATAAACAAATAAAAAATAAGATAAACTCTCAGGAATAGATAAATAATAACAAAAAAATTGTAAAGTGGAGAAAGCGAGAGCGCGCGAATGCACTCAAGCAAACACAAACAGCACAGCACGATGCGTATTTTTTTTTTAAATTGAAAAAATAAATCAAAAATAAAAATGAGTGGAAAAGGCGAGAGTGCGCGAGCACACAGGAGCAAAGACAAGCAGCGCAGCTTGATGCGTAGTAAAAAAAATAATAAATAGACAACTGGTCGACCTCATTAGAAATAAAAACCCAAAAGATTAGATAGACAAAAAAACAAACACATAAATGTGGAGAGAAGGGCAGTGCGCGCAGGAGCAAAGGTAAACACCAGACAGACCTGAATCCTTATCTTTACAAGGTCGACCTCACTACTTTGTTCAGTTTGTCTCGGTGACAGATAATGGAAGGAGGGGCAGGCAACTGGTCGACTTCATTTAAATAAACAAATAAAAAATAAGATAAACTCTCAGGAATAGATAAATAATAACAAAAAAATTGTAAAGTGGAGAAAGCGAGAGCGCGAGAATGCACTCAAGCAAACACAAACAGCACAGCACGATGCGTATTTTTTTTTAAAATTGACAAAATAAATCAAAAATAAATCAAAAATAAAAATAAGTGGAAAAGGCGAGAGTGCGCGAGCACACAGGAGCAAAGACAAGCAGCGCAGCTTGATGCGTAGTAAAAAAATAATAAATAGACAACTGGTCGACCTCATTAGAAATAAAAACCCAAAAGATTAGATAGACAAACAAACAAACACATAAATGTGGAGAGAAGGGCAGTGCGCGCAGGAGCAAAGGTAAACAGCAGACAGACCTGAATCCTTATCTTTACAAGGTCGACCTCAGAACTTTGTTCAGTTTTTCTCGGTGACGGATAATGGAAGGAAGGGCAGGCAACTGGTCGACTTCATTTTAATAAACAAATAAAAAATAAGATAAACTCTCAGGAATAGATAAATAATAACAAAAAAATTATAAAGTGGAGAAAGCGAGAGCGCCCGAATGCACTCAAGCTAACACAAACAGCACAGCACGATGCGTATTTTTTTAAATTGACAAAATAAATCAAAAATAAATCAAAAATAAAAATAAGTGGAAAAGGCGAGAGTGCGCGAGCATACAGGAGCAAAGACAAGCAGCGCAGCTTGATGCGTAGTAAAAAAATAATAAATAGACAACTGGTCGACCTCATTAGACAATAAAATCCCAAAAGATTAGATAGACAAACAAACAAACACATAATTGTGGAGAGAAGGACAGTGCGCGCAGGAGCAAAGGTAAACAGCAGACAGACCTGAATCCTTATCTTTACAAGGTCGACCTCAGAACTTTGTTCAGTTTGTCTCGGTGACGGATAATGGAAGGAAGGGCAGGCAACTGGTCGACTTCATTTAAAAAAACAAATAAAAAATAAGATAAACTCTCAGGAATAGATAAATAACAACAAAAAAATTGTAAAGTGGAGAAAGCGAGAGCGCGCCGAATGCACACAAGCAAACACAAACAGCACAGCACGATGCGTATTTTTTTAAAAATTGAGAAAATAAATCAAAAATAAAAATAAGTGGAAAAGGCGAGTGAGCGCGAGCACACAGGAGCAAAGACAAGCAGCGCAGCTTGATGCGTAGTAAAAAAAATAATAAATAGACAACTGGTCGACCTCAATAGAAATAAAAACCCAAAAGATTAGATAGACAAAGAAACAAACACATAAATGTGGAGAGAAGGGCAGTGCGCGCAGGAGCAAATGTAAACAGCAGACAGACCTGAATCCTTATCTTTACAAGGTCGACCTCAGAACTTTGTTCAGTTTGTCTCTGTGACGGATAATGGAAGGAAGGGCAGGCAACTGGTCAACTTCATTTAAATAAACAAATAAAAAATAAGATAAACTCTCAGGAATAGATGAATAATACCAAAAAATTGTAAAGTGGAGAAAGCGAGAGCGCGCGAATGCACTCAAGCAAACACAAACAGCACAGCACGATGCGTATTTTTTTTAAAATTGAAAAAATAAATCAAAAATAAAAATAAGAGGAAAAGCGAGAGTGCGCGAGCACACAGGAGCAAAGACAAGCAGCGCAGCTTGATGTGTAGTAAAAAAAAATAATAAATAGACAACTGGTCGACCTCATTAGAAATAAAAACCAAAAGATTAGATAGACAAACAAACAAACACATAAATGTGGAGAGAAGGGCAGTGCGCGCAGGAGCAAAGTTAAACAGCAGACAGACCTGAATCCTTATCTTTACAAGTCGACCTCAGAACTTTGTTCAGTTTGTCTCGGTGACGGATAATGGAAGGAAGGGTAGGCAACTGGTCGCCTTCATTTAAATAAACAAATAAAAAAATAAGATAAACTCTCAGGAATAGATAAATTAACAACAAAAAATTGTAAAGTGGAGAAAGCGAGAGCGCGCGAATGCACTCAAGCAACACAAACAGCACAGCACGATGCGTATTTTTTTTAAAAATTGAGAAAATAAATCAAAAATAAAAATAAGTGGAAAAGGCGAGTGAGCGCGAGCACACAGGAGCAAAGACAAGCAGCGCAGCTTGATGCGTAGTAAAAAAAATAATAAATAGACAACCGGTCGAACGCAATAGAAATAAAAACCCAAAAGATTAGATAGAAAAAGAAACAAAAACATAAATGTGGAGAGAAGGGCAGTGCGCGCAGGAGCAAATGTAAACAGCAGACAGACCTGAATCCTTATCTTTACAAGGTCGACCTCAGAACTTTGTTCAGTTTGTCTCGGTGACGGATAATGGAAGGAAGGGCAGGCAACTGGTCGACTTCATTTAAATAAACAAATAAAAAATAAGATAAACTCTCAGGAATAGATGAATAATACCAGAAAAATTGTAAAGTGGAGAAAGCGAGAGCGCGCGAATGCACTCAAGCAAACACAAACAGCACAGCACGATGCGTATTTTTTTTAAATTGAAAAAATAAATCAAAAATAAAAATAAGTGGAAAAGGCGAGAGTGCGCTTGCACACAGGAGCAAAGACAAGCAGCGCAGCTTGATGCGTAGTAAAAAAAAATAATAAATAGACAACTGGTCGACCTCATTAGAAATAAAAACCCAAAAGATTAGATAGACAAACAAACAAACACATAAATGTGGAGAGAAGGGCAGTGCGCGCAGGAGCAAAGGTAAACAGCAGACAGACCTGAATCCTTATCTTTACAAGGTCGACCTCAGAACTTTGTTCAGTTTGTCTCGGTGACGGATAATGGAAGGAAGGGCAGGCAACTGGTCGACTTCATTTAAATAAACAAATAAAAAATAAGATAAACTCTCAGGAATAGATAAATAATAACAAAAAAATTGTAAAGTGGAGAAAGCGAGAGCGCGCGAATGCACTCAAGCAAACACAAACAGCACAGCACGATGCGTATTTTTTTTTTAAATTGAAAAAATAAATCAAAAATAAAAATGAGTGGAAAAGGCGAGAGTGCGCGAGCACACAGGAGCAAAGACAAGCAGCGCAGCTTGATGCGTAGTAAAAAAAATAATAAATAGACAACTGGTCGACCTCATTAGAAATAAAAACCCAAAAGATTAGATAGACAAAAAAACAAACACATAAATGTGGAGAGAAGGGCAGTGCGCGCAGGAGCAAAGGTAAACACCAGACAGACCTGAATCCTTATCTTTACAAGGTCGACCTCACTACTTTGTTCAGTTTGTCTCGGTGACAGATAATGGAAGGAGGGGCAGGCAACTGGTCGACTTCATTTAAATAAACAAATAAAAAATAAGATAAACTCTCAGGAATAGATAAATAATAACAAAAAAATTGTAAAGTGGAGAAAGCGAGAGCGCGAGAATGCACTCAAGCAAACACAAACAGCACAGCACGATGCGTATTTTTTTTTTAAATTGACAAAATAAATCAAAAATAAATCAAAAATAAAAATAAGTGGAAAAGGCGAGAGTGCGCGAGCACACAGGAGCAAAGACAAGCAGCGCAGCTTGATGCGTAGTAAAAAAATAATAAATAGACAACTGGTCGACCTCATTAGAAATAAAAACCCAAAAGATTAGATAGACAAACAAACAAACACATAAATGTGGAGAGAAGGGCAGTGCGCGCAGGAGCAAAGGTAAACAGCAGACAGACCTGAATCCTTATCTTTACAAGGTCGACCTCAGAACTTTGTTCAGTTTTTCTCGGTGACGGATAATGGAAGGAAGGGCAGGCAACTGGTCGACTTCATTTTAATAAACAAATAAAAAATAAGATAAACTCTCAGGAATAGATAAATAATAACAAAAAAATTATAAAGTGGAGAAAGCGAGAGCGCCGAATGCACTCAAGCTAACACAAACAGCACAGCACGATGCGTATTTTTTTAAATTGACAAAATAAATCAAAAATAAATCAAAAATAAAATAAGTGGAAAAGGCGAGAGTGCGCGAGCATACAGGAGCAAAGACAAGCAGCGCAGCTTGATGCGTAGTAAAAAAAATAATAAATAGACAACTGGTCGACCCTCATTAGAAATAAAATCCAAAAGATTAGATAGACAAACAAACAAACACATAATTGTGGAGAGAAGGACAGTGCGCGCAGGAGCAAAGGTAAACAGCAGACAGACCTGAATCCTTATCTTTACAAGGTCGACCTCAGAACTTTGTTCAGTTTGTCTCGGTGACGGATAATGGAAGGAAGGGCAGGCAACTGGTCGACTTCATTTAAAAAAACAAATAAAAAATAAGATAAACTCTCAGGAATAGATAAATAACAACAAAAAAATTGTAAAGTGGAGAAAGCGAGAGCGCGCGAATGCACACAAGCAAACACAAACAGCACAGCACGATGCGTATTTTTTTAAAATTGAGAAAATAAATCAAAAATAAAAATAAGTGGAAAAGGCGAGTGAGCGCGAGCACACAGGAGCAAAGACAAGCAGCGCAGCTTGATGCGTAGTAAAAAAAATAATAAATAGACAACTGGTCGACCTCAATAGAAATAAAAACCCAAAAGATTAGATAGACAAAGAAACAAACACATAAATGTGGAGAGAAGGGCAGTGCGCGCAGGAGCAAATGTAAACAGCAGACAGACCTGAATCCTTATCTTTACAAGGTCGACCTCAGAACTTTGTTCAGTTTGTCTCTGTGACGGATAATGGAAGGAAGGGCAGGCAACTGGTCAACTTCATTTAAATAAACAAATAAAAAATAAGATAAACTCTCAGGAATAGATGAATAATACCAAAAAAATTGTAAAGTGGAGAAAGCGAGAGCGCGCGAATGCACTCAAGCAAACACAAACAGCACAGCACGATGCGTATTTTTTTTAAAATTGAAAAAATAAATCAAAAATAAAAATAAAGGAAAAGCGAGAGTGCGCGAGCACACAGGAGCAAAGACAAGCAGCGCAGCTTGATGCGTAGTAAAAAAAATAATAAATAGACAACTGGTCGACCTCATTAGAAATAAAAACCCAAAAGATTAGATAGACAAACAAACAAACACATAAATGTGGAGAGAAGGGCAGTGCGCGCAGGAGCAAAGTTAAACAGCAGACAGACCTGAATCCTTATCTTTACAAGGTCGACCTCAGAACTTTGTTCAGTTTGTCTCGGTGACGGATAATGGAAGGAAGGGTAGGCAACTGGTCGCCTTCATTTAAATAAACAAATAAAAAATAAGATAAACTCTCAGGAATAGATAAATAATAACAAAAACATTGTAAAGTGGAGAAAGCGAGAGCGCGCGGAATGCACTCAAGCAAACACAAACAGCACAGCACGATGCGTATTTTTTTTTTAATTGACAAAATAAATCAAAAATAAATCAAAAATAAAAATAAGTGGAAAAGGCGAGAGTGCGCGAGCCACACAGGAGCAAAGACAAGCAGTGCAGCTTGATGCGTAGTAAAAAAAATAATAAATAGACAACTGGTCGACCTCATTAGAAATAAAAACCCAAAAGATTAGATAGACAAACAAACAAACACATAAATGTGGAGAGAAGGGCAGTGCGGGCAGGAGCAAAGGTAAACAGCAGACAGACCCTGAATCCTTATCTTTACAAGGTCGACCTCAGAACTTTGTTCAGTTTGTCTCGGTGACGGATAATGGAAGGAAGGGCAGGCAACTGGTCGACTTCATTTAAATAAACAAATAAAAATTAAGTTAAACTCTAAGGAATAGATAAATAATAACAAAAAAATTGTAAAGTGGAGAAAGCGAGAGCGCGCGAATGCACTCAAGCAAACACAAACAGCACAGCACGATGCGTATTTTTTTTAAATTGAAAAAATAAATCAAAATAAAAATAAGTGGAAAAGGCGAGAGTGCGCTTGCACACAGGAGCAAAGACAAGCAGCGCAGCTTGATGCGTAGTAAAAAAAAATAATAAATAGACAACTGGTCGACCTCATTAGAAATAAAAACCCAAAGATTAGATAGACAAACAAACAAACACATAAATGTGGAGAGAAGGGCAGTGCGCGCAGGAGCAAAGGTAAACAGCAGACAGACCTGAATCCTTATCTTTACAAGGTCGACCTCAGAACTTTGTTCAGTTTGTCTCGGTGACGGATAATGGAAGGAAGGGCAGGCAACAGGTCGACTTCATTTAAATAAACAAATAAAAAATAAGATAAACTCTCAGGAATAGATAAATAATAACAAAAAAATTGTAAAGTGGAGAAAGCGAGAGCGCGCGAATGCACTCAAGCAAACACAAACAGCACAGCACGATGCGTATTTTTTTTTAAAATTGAAAAAAATAAATCAAAAATAAAAATGAGTGGAAAAGGCGAGAGTGCGCGAGCACACAGGAGCAAAGACAAGCAGCGCAGCTTGATGCGTAGTAAAAAAAATAATAAATAGACAACTGGTCGACCTCATTAGAAATAAAAACCCAAAAGATTAGATAGACAAACAAACAAACACATAAATGTGGAGAGAAGGGCAGTGCGCGCAGGAGCAAAGGTAAACAGCAGACAGACCTGAATCCTTATCTTTACAAGGTCGACCTCACTACTTTGTTCAGTTAGTCTCGGTGACAGATAATGGAAGGAAGGGCAGGCAACTGGTCGACTTCATTTAAATAAACAAATAAAAAATAAGATAAACTCTCAGGAATAGATAAATAATAACAAAAAAATTGTAAAGTGGAGAAAGCGGGAGCGCGCGAATGCACTCAAGCAAACACAAACAGCACAGCACGATGC
>NW_025960308.1:0-25006 GCF_023159225.1 Perognathus longimembris pacificus
CCTTTCCCCTGTGTAATTACCTTAACAAGCTCCAGCTGTTTTTATTCTCAGAAGGTATACTCCCTGATATACAACTGCCTACCCCCTTCTGTAAGTGCAGGTCCTAAATGAGCTTTTTTCTCTGTTCCCTCACCACAATCCAGATTCTTTTGGGAGTTACCAGTACAGTAACCATACCAGGAAGTACTTAATTTATTAAGCTACTGCTTTTCTTAATCTCAGTGGAGATATTTACTGATAAACAGCTACCTACGCAGCATGTTCATGTCGTTCCTAAATGAGCTTTTATCTCTATCCCCTCACCACAAATCAGATTCTTCTGAGGAGTTCCCAGTACATTATCCTTTCCCCTGTGTAATTACCTTAACAAGCTCCAGCTGTTTTTATTCTCAGAAGTTTACTCCCTGATATACAGCTGCCTACCCCCTTCGTAAGTGCTGGTCCTAAATGAGCTTTTTTCTCTGTTCCCTCACCACAATCCAGATTCTTTTGGGAGTTACCAGTACAGTAACCATACCAGGAAGTACTTAATTTATTAAGCTACTGCTTTTATTAATCTCAGTGGAGATATTTACCGATAAACAGCTCCCTACGCAGCATGTTCATGTCGTTCCTAAATGAGCTTTTATCTCTCTCCCCTCACCACAAATCAGATTCTTCTGAGGAGTTCCCAGTACATTATCCTTTCCCCTGTGTAATTACCTTAACAAGCTCCAGCTGTTTTTATTCTCAGAAGGTTTACTCCCTGATATACACCTGCCTACCCCCTTCGTAAGTGCAGGTCTAAATGAGCTTTTTTCTCTGTTCCCTCAACACAATCCAGATTCTTTTGGGGAGTTACCAGTACAGTAACCATACCAGGAAGTACTTAATTTATTAAGCTACTGCTTTTCTTAATCTCAGTGGAGATATTTACTGATAAACAGCTACCTACGCAGCATGTTCATGTCGTTCCTAAATGAGCTTTTATCTCTATCCCCTCACCACAAATCAGATTCTTCTGAGGAGTTCCAGTACATTATCCTTTCCCCTGTGTAATTACCTTAACAAGCTCCAGCTGTTTTTATTCTCAGAAGGTTTACTCCCTGATATACAGCTGCCTACCCCCTTCGTAAGTGCAGGTCCTAAATGAGCTTTTTTCTCTGTTCCCTCACCACAATCCAGATTCTTTGGGGAGTTCCAGTACAGTAACCATACCAGGAAGTACTTAATTTATTAAGCTACTGCTTTTCTTAATCTCAGTGGAGATATTTACTGATAAACAGCTACCTACGCAGCATGTTCATGTCGTTCCTAAATGAGCTTTTATCTCTCTCCCCTCACCACAAATCAGATTCTTCTGAGGAGTTCCCAGTACATTATCCTTTCCCCTGTGTAATTACCTTAACAAGCTCCAGCTGTTTTTATTCTCAGAAGGTTTACTCCCTGATATACAGCTGCCTACCCCCTTCGTAAGTGCAGGTCCTAAATGAGCTTTTTTCTCTGTTCCCTCACCACAATCCAGATTCTTTTGGGGAGTTACCAGTACAGTACCATACCAGGAAGTACTTAATTTATTAAGCTACTGCTTTTCTTAATCTCAGTGGAGATATTTACTGATAAACAGCTACCTACGCAGCATGTTCATGTCGTTCCTAAATGAGCTTTTATCTCTCTCCCCTCACCACAAATCAGATTCTTCTGAGGAGTTCCCAGTACATTATCCTTTCCCCTGTGTAATTACCTTAACAAGCTCCAGCTGTTTTTATTCTCAGAAGGTTTACTCCCTGATATACAGCTGCCTACCCCTTCGTAAGTGCAGGTCCTAAATGAGCTTTTTCTCTGTTCCCTCACCACAATCCAGATTCTTTTGGGGAGTTACCAGTACAGTAACCATACCAGGAAGTACTTAATTTATTAAGCTACTGCTTTTCTTAATCTCAGTGGAGATATTTACTGATAAACAGCTACCTACGCAGCATGTTCATGTCGTTCCTAAATGAGCTTTTATCTCTCTCCCCTCACCACAAATCAGATTCTTCTGAGGAGTTCCCAGTACATTATCCTTTCCCCTGTGTAATTACCTTAACAAGCTCCAGCTGTTTTTATTCTCAGAAGGTTTACTCCCTGATATACAGCTGCCTACCCCCTTCGTAAGTGCAGGTCCTAAATGAGCTTTTTTCTCTGTTCCCTCACCACAATCCAGATTCTTTTGGGGAGTTACCAGTACAGTAACCATACCAGGAAGTACTTAATTTATTAAGCTACTGCTTTTCTTAATCTCAGTGGAGATATTTACTGATAAACAGCTACCTACGCAGCATGTTCATGTCGTTCCTAAATGAGCTTTTATCTCTCTCCCTCACCACAAATCAGATTCTTCTGAGGAGTTCCCAGTACATTATCCTTTCCCCTGTGTAATTACCTTAACAAGCTCCAGCTGTTTTTATTCTCAGAAGGTTTACTCCCTGATATACAGCTGCCTACCCCCTTCGTAAGTGCAGGTCCTAAATGAGCTTTTTTCTCTGTTCCCTCACCACAATCCAGATTCTTTTGGGAGTTACCAGTACAGTAACCATACCAGGAAGTACTTAATTTATTAAGCTACTGCTTTTCTTAATCTCAGTGGAGATATTTACTGATAAACAGCTACCTACGCAGCATGTTCATGTCGTTCCTAAATGAGCTTTTATCTCTCTCCCCTCACCACAAATCAGATTCTTCTGAGGAGTTCCCAGTACATTATTCTTTCCCCTGTGTAATTACATTTATAAGCTCCAGCTGTTTTTATTCTCAGATGGTATACTCCCTGATATACAACTGCCTACCCCCTTGTAAGTGCAGGTCCTAAATGAGCTTTTTTCTCTGTTCCCTCACCACAATCCAGATTTTTGGGAGTTACCAGTACAGTAACCATACCAGGAAGTACTTAATTTATTAAGCTACTGCTTTCTTAATCTCAGTGGAGATATTTACTGATAAACAGCTACCTACGCAGCATGTTCATGTCGTTCCTAAATGAGCTTTTATCTCTATCCCCTCACCACAAATCAGATTCTTCTGAGGAGTTCCCAGTACATTATCCTTTCCCCTGTGTAATTACCTTAACAAGATCCAGCTGTTTTTATTCTCAGAAGGTTTACTCCCTTATATACAGCTGCTACCCCCTTCGTAAGTGCAGGTCCTAAATGAGCTTTTTTCTCTGTTCCCTCACCACAATCCAGATTCTTTTGGGGAGTTACCAGTACAGTAACCATACCAGGAAGTACTTAATTTATTAAGCTACTGCTTTGCTTAATCTCAGTGGAGATATTTACTGATAAACAGCTACGTACGCAGCATGTTCATGTCGTTCTAAATGAGCTTTTATCTCTCTCCCCTCAACCACAAATCAGATTCTTCTGAGGAGTTCCAGTACATTATCCTTTCCACTGTGTAATTACCTTAACAAGCTCAGCTGTTTTTATTCTCAGAAGGATACTCCCTGATATACAGCTGCCTACCCCCTTCGTAAGTGCAGGTCCTAAATGAGCTTTTTTCTCTGTTCCCTCACCACAATCCAGATTCTTTTGGGGAGTTAGCAGTACAGTAACCATACCAGGAAGTACTTCATTTATTAAGCTACTGCTTTTCTTAATCTCAGTGGAGATATTTACTGATAAACAGCTACCTACGCAGCATGTTCATGTCGTTCTTAAATGAGCTTTTATCTCTCTCCCCTCACCACAAATCAGATTCTTCTGAGGTGTTCCCAGTACACTATCCTTTCCCGTGAGTAATTACCTTAACAAGCTCCAGCTGTTTTTATTCTCAGAAGGTTTACTCCCTGATATACAGCTGCCTACCCCCTTCGTAAGTGCAGGTCCTAAATGAGCTTTCCTCTCTGTTCCGTCACCACAATCCAGATTCTTTTGGGGAGTTACCAGTACAGTAACCATACCAGGAAGTACTTAATTTATTAAGCTACTGCTTTTCTTAATCTCAGTGGAGATATTTACTGATAAACAGCTACCTACGCAGCATGTTCATGTCGTTCCTAAATGAGTTTTATCTCTCTCCCCTCACCACAAATCAGATTCTTCTGAGGAGTTCCCAGTACATTATCCTTTCCCCTGAGTAATTACCTTAACAAGCTCCAGCTGTTTTTATTCTCAGAAGGTTTACTCCCTGATAAACAGCTGTACCACCTTCGTAAGTGCAGGTCCTAAATGAGCTTTTTTCTCTGTTCCCTCACCACAATCCAGATTCTTTTGGGGAGTTACCAGTACAGTATCCTTACCAGGAAGTACTTAATTTATTAAGCTACTGCTTTTCTTAATCTCAGTGGAGATATTTACTGATAAACAGCTACGTACGCAGCATGTTCATGTCGTTCCTAAATGAGCTTTTATCTCTCTCCCCTCACCACAAATCAGATTCTTCTGAGGAGTTCCCAGTACATTATCCTTTCCCCTGTGTAATTACCTTAACAAGCTCCAGCTGTTTTTATTCTCAGAAGCGATACTCCCTGATATACAGCTGCCTACCCCCTTCGTAAGTGCAGGTCCTAATATGAGCTTTTTTCTCTGTTCCCTCACCACAATCCAGATTCTTTTGGGGAGTTACCAGTACAGTAACCATACCAGGAAGTACTTAATTTATTAACTACTGCTTTTCTTAATCTCAGTGGAGATATTTACTGATAAACAGCTACCTACGCAGCATGTTCATGTCGTTCCTAAATGAGCTTTTATCTCTCTCCCTCACCACAAATCAGATTCTTCTGAGGAGTTCCCAGTACATTATCCTTTCCCCTGTGTAATTACCTTAACAAGCTCCAGCTGTTTTTATTCTCAGAAGGTTTACTCCCTGATATACAGCTGCCTACCCCCTGCGTAAGTGCAGGTCCTAAATGAGCTTTTTTCTCTGTTCCCTCACCACAATCCAGATTCTTTTGGGGAGTTACCAGTACAGTAACCATACCAGGAAGTACTTAATTTATTAAGCTACCGCTTTTCTTAATCTCAGTGGAGATATTTACGGATAAACAGCTACCTACGCAGCATGTTCATGTCGTTCCTAAATGAGCTTTTATCTCTCTCCCCTCACCACAAATCAGATTCTTCTGAGGAGTTCCCAGTACATTATCCTTTCCCCTGTGTAATTACCTTAACAAGCTCCAGCTGTTTTTATTCTCAGAAGGTTTACTCCCTGATATACAGCTACCTACCCCTTCATAAGTGCAGGTCCTAAATGAGCTTTTTTCTCTGTTCCCTCACCACAATCCAGATTCTTTTGGGGAGTTACCAGTACAGTAACCATACCAGGAAGTACTTAATTTATTAAGCTACTGCTTTTCTTAATCTCAGTGGAGATATTTACAGATAAACAGCTACCTACGCAGCAAGTTCATTTCGTTCCTAAATGAGCTTTTATCTCTCTCCCCTCACCACAAATCAGATTCTTCTGAGGAGTTCCCAGTATATTATCCTTTCCCCTGTGTAATTACCTTAACAAGATCCAGCTGTTTTTATTCTCAGAAGGTTTACTCCCTGATATACAGCTGCCTACACCTTCGTAAGTGCAGGTCCTAAATGAGCTTTTTTCTCTGTTCCCTCACCACAATCCAGATTCTTTTGGGGAGTTACCAGTACAGTAACCATACCAGGAAGTACTTAATTTATTAAGCTACTGCTTTTCTTAATCTCAGTGGAGATATTTACTGAAAAACAGCTACCTACGCAGCATGTTCATTTCGTTCCTAAATGAGCTTTTATCTCTCTCCCCTCACCACAAATCAGATTCTTCTGAGGAGTTCCCAGTACATTATCCTTTCCCCTGTGTAATTACCTTAACAAGCTCCAGCTGTTTTTATTCTCAGAAGGTTTACTCCCTGATATACAGCTGCCTACCCCTTCGTAAGTGCAGGTCCTAAATGAGCTTTTTTCTCTGTTCCCTCACCACAATCCAGATTCTTTTGGGGAGTTACCAGTACAGTAACCATACCAGGAAGTACTTAATTTATTAAGCTACTGCTTTTCTTAATCTCAGTGGAGATATTTACTGATAAACAGCTACCTACGCAGCATGTTCATGTCGTTCCTAAATGAGCTTTTATCTCTCTCCCCTCACCACAAATCAGATTCTTCTGAGGAGTTCCCAGTACATTATCCTTTCCCCTGTGTAATTACCTTAACAAGCTCCAGCTGTTTTTATTCTCAGAAGGTTTACTCCCTGATATACAGCTGCCTACCCCCTTCGTAAGTGCAGGTCCTAAATGAGCTTTTTTCTCTGTTCCCTCACCACAATCCAGATTCTTTTGGGGAGTTACCAGTACAGTAACCATACCAGGAAGTACTTAATTTATTAAGCTACTGCTTTTCTTAATCTCAGTGGAGATATTTACTGATAAACAGCTACCTATGCAGCATGTTCATGTCGTTCCTAAATGAGCTTTTATCTCTCTCCCCTCACCACAAATCAGATTCTTCTGAGGAGTTCCCAGTACATTATCCTTTCCCCTGTGTAATTACCTTAACAAGCTCCAGCTGTTTTTATTCTCAGAAGGTTTACTCCCTGATATACAGCTGCCTACCCCCTTCGTAAGTGCAGGTCCTAAATGAGCTTTTTTCTCTGTTCCCTCACCACAATCCAGATTCTTTTGGGGAGTTACCAGTACAGTAACCATACCAGGAAGTACTTAATTTATTAAGCTACTGCTTTTCTTAATCTCAGTGGAGATATTTACTGATAAACAGCTACCTACGCAGCATGTTCATGTCGTTCCTAAATGAGCTTTTATCTCTCTCCCTCACCACAAATCAGATTCTTCTGAGGAGTTCCCAGTACATTATCCTTTCCCCTGTGTAATTACCTTAACAAGCTCCAGCTGTTTTTATTCTCAGAAGGTTTACTCCCTGATATACAGCTGCCTACCCCCTGTAAGTGCAGGTCCTAAATGAGCTTTTTTCTCTGTTCCCTCACCACAATCCAGATTCTTTTGGGAGTTACCAGTACAGTAACCATACCAGGAAGTACTTAATTTATTAAGCTACTGCTTTTCTTAATCTCAGTGGAGATATTTACTGATAAACAGCTACCTACGCAGCATGTTCATGTCGTTCCTAAATGAGCTTTTATCTCTCTCCCCTCACCACAAATCAGATTCTTCTGAGGAGTTCCCAGTACATTATCCTTTCCCCTGTGTAATTACCTTAACAAGCTCCAGCTGTTTTTATTCTCAGAAGGTTTACTCCCTGATATACAGCTGCTACCCCCTTCGTAAGTGCAGGTCCTAAATGAGCTTTTTTCTCTGTTCCCTCACCACAATCCAGATTCTTTTGGGGAGTTACCAGTACAGTAACCATACCAGGAAGTACTTAATTTATTAAGCTACTGCTTTTCTTAATCTCAGTGGAGATATTTACTGATAAACAGCTACCTACGCAGCATGTTCATGTCGTTCCTAAATGAGCTTTTATCTCTCTCCCCTCACCACAAATCAGATTCTTCTGAGGAGTTCCCAGTACATTATCCTTTCCCCTGTGTAATTACCTTAACAAGCTCCAGCTGTTTTTATTCTCAGAAGGCTTACTCCCTGATATACAGCTGCCTAGCCCCTTCGTAAGTGCAGGTCCTAAATGAGCTTTTTTCTCTGTTCCCTCACCACAATCCAGATTCTTTTGGGGAGTTACCAGTACAGTAACCATACCAGGAAGTACTTAATTTATTAAGCTACTGCTTTTCTTAATCTCAGTGGAGATATTTACTGATAAACAGCTACCTACGCAGCATGTTCATGTCGTTCCTAAATGAGCTTTTATCTCTCTCCCCTCACCACAAATCAGATTCTTCTGAGGAGTTCCCAGTACATTATCCTTTCCCCTGTGTAATTACCTTAACAAGCTCCAGCTGTTTTTATTCTCAGAAGGTTTACTCCCTGATATACAGCTGCCTACCCCTTCGTAAGTGCAGGTCCTAAATGAGCTTTTTTCTCTGTTCCCTCACCACAATCCAGATTCTTTTGGGGAGTTACCAGTACAGTAACCATACCAGGAAGTACTTAATTTATTAAGCTACTGCTTTTCTTAATCTCAGTGGAGATATTTACTGATAAACAGCTACCTACGCAGCATGTTCATGTCGTTCCTAAATGAGCTTTTATCTCTCTCCCTCACCACAAATCAGATTCTTCTGAGGAGTTCCCAGTACATTATCCTTTCCCCTGTGTAATTACCTTAACAAGCTCCAGCTGTTTTTATTCTCAGAAGGTTTACTCCCTGATATACAGCTGCCTACCCCCTTCGTAAGTGCAGGTCCTAAATGAGCTTTTTTCTCTGTTCCCTCACCACAATCCAGATTCTTTTGGGGAGTTACCAGTACAGTAACCATACCAGGAAGTACTTAATTTATTAAGCTACTGCTTTTCTTAATCTCAGTGGAGATATTTACTGATAAACAGCTACCTACGCAGCATGTTCATGTCGTTCCTAAATGAGCTTTTATCTCTCTCCCCTCACCACAAATCAGATTCTTCTGAGGAGTTCCCAGTACATTATCCTTTCCCCTGTGTAATTACCTTAACAAGCTCCAGCTGTTTTTATTCTCAGAAGGTTTACTCCCTGATATACAGCGGCCTACCCACTTCGTAAGTGCAGGTCCTAAATGAGCTTTTTTCTTTGTTCCCTCACCACAATCCAGATTCTTTTGGGGAGTTACCAGTACAGTAATCATACCAGGAAGTACTTAATTTATTAAGCTACTGCTTTTCTTAATCTCAGTGGAGATATTTACTGATAAACAGCTACCTACGCAGCATGTTCATGTCGTTCCTAAATGAGCTTTTATCTCTCTCCCCTCACCACAAATCAGATTCTTCTGAGGAGTTCCCAGTACATTATCCTTTCCCCTGTGTAATTATCTTAACAAGATCCAGCTGTTTTTATTCTCAGAAGGTTTACTCCCTGATATACAGCTGCCTACCCCCTTCGTAAGTGCAGGTCCTAAATGAGCTTTTTTCTCTGTTCCCTCACCACAATCCAGATTCTTTTGGGGAGTTACCAGTACAGTAACCATACCAGGAAGTACTTAATTTATTAAGCTACTGCTTTTCTTAATCTCAGTGGAGATATTTACTGATAAACAGCTACCTACGCAGCATGTTCATGTCGTTCCTAAATGAGCTTTTATCTCTCTCCCCTCACCACAAATCAGATTCTTCTGAGGAGTTCCCAGTACATTATTCTTTCCCCTGTGTAATTACATTTATAAGCTCCAGCTGTTTTTATTCTCAGATGGTATACTCCCTGATATACAACTGCCTACCCCCTTTGTAAGTGCAGGTCCTAAATGAGCTTTTTTCTCTGTTCCCTCACCACAATCCAGATTATTTGGGAGTTACCAGTACAGTAACCATACCAGGAAGTACTTAATTTATTAAGCTACTGCTTTCTTAATCTCAGTGGAGATATTTACTGATAAACAGCTACCTACGCAGCATGTTCA
Organism: Perognathus longimembris pacificus; assembly: GCF_023159225.1. Taxonomy (NCBI): domain Eukaryota; kingdom Metazoa; phylum Chordata; class Mammalia; order Rodentia; family Heteromyidae; genus Perognathus; species Perognathus longimembris. Next base: position 9,463 of record NW_025960308.1, read on the forward strand.
TGTCGTTCATAATGAGCTTTTATCGCTATCCCCTCACCACAAATCAGATTCTTCTGAGGAGTTCCCAGTACATTATCCTTTCCCCTGTGTAATTACCTTAACAAGATCCATCTGTTTTTATTCTCAGAAGGTTTACTCCCTGATATACAGCTGCTACCCCCTTCGTAAGTGCAGGTCCTAAATGAGCTTTTTTCTCTGTTCCCTCACCACAATCCAGATTCTTTTGGGGAGTTACCAGTACAGTATCCATACCAGGAAGTACTTAATTTATTAAGCTACTGCTTTGCTTAATCTCAGTGGAGATATTTACTGATAAACAGCTACCTACGCAGCATGTTCATGTCGTTCTTAAATGAGCTTTTATCTCTCTCCCCTCAACCACAAATCAGATTCTTCTGAGGAGTTCCAGTACATTATCCTTTCCACTGTGTAATTACCTTAACAAGCTCAGCTGTTTTTATTCTCAGAAGCGATACTCCCTGATATACAGTTGCCTACCCCCTTCGTAAGTGCAGGTCCTAAATGAGCTTTTTTCTCTGTTCCCTCACCACAATCCAGATTCTTTTGGGGAGTTAGCAGTACAGTAACCATACCAGGAAGTACTTCATTTATTAAGCTACTGCTTTTCTTAATCTCAGTGGAGATATTTACTGATAAACAGCTACCTACGCAGCATGTTCATGTCGTTCTTAAATGAGCTTTTATCTCTCTCCCCTCACCACAAATCAGATTCTTCTGAGGTGTTCCCAGTACACTATCCTTTCCCGTGAGTAATTACCTTAACAAGCTCCAGCTGTTTTTATTCTCAGAAGGTTTACTCCCTGATATACAGCTGCCTACCCCCTTCGTAAGTGCAGGTCCTAAATGAGCTTTCCTCTCTGTTCCGTCACCACAATCCAGATTCTTTTGGGGAGTTACCAGTACAGTAACCATACCAGGAAGTACTTAATTTATTAAGCTACTGCTTTTCTTAATCTCAGTGGAGATATTTACTGATAAACAGCTACCTACGCAGCATGTTCATGTCGTTCCTAAATGAGTTTTATCTCTCTCCCCTCACCACAAATCAGATTCTTCTGAGGAGTTCCCAGTACATTATCCTTTCCCCTGAGTAATTACCTTAACAAGCTCCAGCTGTTTTTATTCTCAGAAGGTTTACTCCCTGATAAACAGCTGTGTACCACCTTCGTAAGTGCAGGTCCTAAATGAGCTTTTTTCTCTGTTCCCTCACCACAATCCAGATTCTTTTGGGGAGTTACCAGTACAGTATCCTTACCAGGAAGTACTTAATTTATTAAGCTACTGCTTTTCTTAATCTCAGTGGAGATATTTACTGATAAACAGCTACGTATGCAGCATGTTCATGTCGTTCCTAAATGAGCTTTTATCTCTCTCCCCTCACCACAAATCAGATTCTTCTGAGGAGTTCCCAGTACATTATCCTTTCCCCTGTGTAATTACCTTAACAAGCTCCAGCTGTTTTTATTCTCAGAAGCGATACTCCCTGATATACAGCTGCCTACCCCCTTCGTAAGTGCAGGTCCTATATGAGCTTTTTTCTCTGTTCCCTCACCACAATCCAGATTCTTTTGGGGAGTTACCAGTACAGTAACCATACCAGGAAGTACTTAATTTATTAAACTACTGCTTTTCTTAATCTCAGTGGAGATATTTACTGATAAACAGCTACCTACGCAGCATGTTCATGTCGTTCCTAAATGAGCTTTTATCTCTCTCCACTCACCACAAATCAGATTCTTCTGAGGAGTTCCCAGTACATTATCCTTTCCCCTGTGTAATTACCTTAACAAGCTCCAGCTGTTTTTATTCTCAGAAGGTTTACTCCCTGATATACAGCTGCCTACCCCCTGCGTAAGTGCAGGTCCTAAATAAGCTTTTTTCTCTGTTCCCTCACCACAATCCAGATTCTTTTGGGGAGTTACCAGTACAGTAACCATACCAGGAAGTACTTAATTTATTAAGCTACCGCTTTTATTAATCTCAGTGGAGATATTTACGGATAAACAGCTCCCTACGCAGCATGTTCATGTCGTTCCTAAATGAGCTTTTATCTCTCTCCCCTCACCACGAATCAGATTCTTCTGAGGAGTTCCCAGTACATTATCCTTTCCCCTGTGTAATTACCTTAACAAGCTCCAGCTGTTTTTATTCTCAGAAGGTTTACTCCCTGATATACACCTACCTACCTCCTTCATAAGTGCAGGTCCTAAATGAGCTTTTTTCTCTGTTCCCTCACCACAATCCAGATTCTTTTGGGGAGTTACCAGTACAGTAACCATACCAGGAAGTACTTAATTTATTAAGCTACTGCTTTTCTTAATCTCAGTGGAGATATTTACAGATAAACAGCTACCTACGCAGCAAGTTCATTTCGTTCCTAAATGAGCTTTTATCTCTATCCCCTCACCACAAATCAGATTCTTCTGAGGAGTTCCCAGTATATTATCCTTTCCCCTGTGTAATTACCTTAACAAGCTCCAGCTGTTTTTATTCTCAGAAGGTTTACTCCCTGATATACAGCTGCCTAACACCTTCGTAAGTGCAGGTCCTAAATGAGCTTTTTTCTCTGTTCCCTCACCACAATCCAGATTCTTTTGGGGAGTTACCAGTACAGTAACCATACCAGGAAGTACTTAATTTATTAAGCTACTGCTTTTCTTAATCTCAGTGGAGATATTTACTGAAAAACAGCTACCTACGCAGCATGTTCATTTCGTTCCTAAATGAGCTTTTATCTCTCTCCCCTCACCACAAATCAGATTCTTCTGAGGAGTTCCCAGTACATTATCCTTTCCCCTGTGTAATTACCTTAACAAGCTCCAGCTGTTTTTATTCTCAGAAGGTTTACTCCCTGATATACAGCTGCCTACCCCCTTCGTAAGTGCAGGTCCTAAATGAGCTTTTTTCTCTGTTCCCTCACCACAATCCAGATTCTTTTGGGGAGTTACCAGTACAGTAACCATACCAGGAAGTACTTAATTTATTAAGCTACTGCTTTTCTTAATCTCAGTGGAGATATTTACTGATAAACAGCTACCTACGCAGCATGTTCATGTCGTTCCTAAATGAGCTTTTATCTCTCTCCCCTCACCACAAATCAGATTCTTCTGAGGAGTTCCCAGTACATTATCCTTTCCCCTGTGTAATTACCTTAACAAGCTCCAGCTGTTTTTATTCTCAGAAGGTTTACTCCCTGATATACAGCTGCCTACCCCCTTCGTAAGTGCAGGTCCTAAATGAGCTTTCTCTCTGTTCCCTCACCACAATCCAGATTCTTTTGGGGAGTTACCAGTACAGTAACCATACCAGGAAGTACTTAATTTATTAAGCTACTGCTTTTCTTAATCTCAGTGGAGATATTTACTGATAAACAGCTACCTACGCAGCATGTTCATGTCGTTCCTAAATGAGCGTTTTATCTCTCTCCCCTCACCACAAATCAGATTCTTCTGAGGAGTTCCCAGTACATTATCCTTTCCCCTGTGTAATTACCTTAACAAGCTCCAGCTGTTTTTATTCTCAGAAGGTTTACTCCCTGATATACAGCTGCCTACCCCTTCGTAAGTGCAGGTCCTAAATGAGCTTTTTTCTCTGTTCCCTCACCACAATCCAGATTCTTTTGGGGAGTTACCAGTACAGTACCATACCAGGAAGTACTTAATTTATTAAGCTACTGCTTTTCTTAATCTCAGTGGAGATATTTACTGATAAACAGCTACCTACGCAGCATGTTCATGTCGTTCCTAAATGAGCTTTTATCTCTCTCCCCTCACCACAAATCAGATTCTTCTGAGGAGTTCCCAGTACATTATCCTTTCCCCTGTGTAATTACCTTAACAAGCTCCAGCTGTTTTTATTCTCAGAAGGATACTCCCTGATATACAGCTGCCTACCCCCTTCGTAAGTGCAGGTCCTAAATGAGCTTTTTTCTCTGTTCCCTCACCACAATCCAGATTCTTTTGGGGAGTTACCAGTACAGTAACCATACCAGGAAGTACTTAATTTATTAAGCTACTGCTTTTCTTAATCTCAGTGGAGATATTTACTGATAAACAGCTACCTACGCAGCATGTTCATGTCGTTCCTAAATGAGCTTTTATCTCTCTCCCCTCACCACAAATCAGATTCTTCTGAGGAGTTCCCAGTACATTATCCTTTCCCCTGTGTAATTACCTTAACAAGCTCCAGCTGTTTTTATTCTCAGAAGGTTTACTCCCTGATATACAGCTGCCTACCCCCTTCGTAAGTGCAGGTCCTAAATGAGCTTTTTTCTCTGTTCCCTCACCACAATCCAGATTCTTTTGGGGAGTTACCAGTACAGTAACCATACCAGGAAGTACTTAATTTATTAAGCTACTGCTTTTATTAATCTCAGTGGAGATATTTACTGATAAACAGCTACCTACGCAGCATGTTCATGTCGTTCCTAAATGAGCTTTTATCTCTCTCCCCTCACCACAAATCAGATTCTTCTGAGGAGTTCCCAGTACATTATCCTTTCCCCTGTGTAATTACCTTAACAAGCTCCAGCTGTTTTTATTCTCAGAAGGTTTACTCCCTGATATACACCTGCCTACCCCTTCGTAAGTGCAGGTCCTAAATGAGCTTTTTTCTCTGTTCCCTCACCACAATCCAGATTCTTTTGGGGAGTTACCAGTACAGTAACCATACCAGGAAGTACTTAATTTATTAAGCTACTGCTTTTCTTAATCTCAGTGGAGATATTTACTGATAAACAGCTACCTACGCAGCATGTTCATGTCGTTCCTAAATGAGCTTTTATCTCTCTCCCCTCACCACAAATCAGATTCTTCTGAGGAGTTCCCAGTACATTATCCTTTCCCCTGTGTAATTACCTTAACAAGCTCCAGCTGTTTTTATTCTCAGAAGGTTTACTCCCTGATATACAGCTGCCTACCCCCTTCGTAAGTGCAGGTCCTAAATGAGCTTTTTTCTCTGTTCCCTCACCACAATCCAGATTCTTTTGGGGAGTTACCAGTACAGTAACCATACCAGGAAGTACTTAATTTATTAAGCTACTGCTTTTCTTAATCTCAGTGGAGATATTTACTGATAAACAGCTACCTACGCAGCATGTTCATGTCGTTCCTAAATGAGCTTTTATCTCTCTCCCCTCACCACAAATCAGATTCTTCTGAGGAGTTCCCAGTACATTATCCTTTCCCCTGTGTAATTACCTTAACAAGCTCCAGCTGTTTTTATTCTCAGAAGGTTTACTCCCTGATATACAGCTGCCTACCACCTTCGTAAGTGCAGGTCCTAAATGAGCTTTTTTCTCTGTTCCCTCACCACAATCCAGATTCTTTTGGGGAGTTACCAGTACAGTAACCATACCAGGAAGTACTTAATTTATTAAGCTACTGCTTTTCTTAATCTCAGTGGAGATATTTACTGATAAACAGCTACCTACGCAGCATGTTCATGTCGTTCCTAAATGAGCTTTTATCTCTCTCCCTCACCACAAATCAGATTCTTCTGAGGAGTTCCCAGTACATTATCCTTTCCCCTGTGTAATTACCTTAACAAGCTCCAGCTGTTTTTATTCTCAGAAGGTTTACTCCCTGATATACAGCTGCCTACCCCCTTCGTAAGTGCAGGTCCTAAATGAGCTTTTTTCTCTGTTCCCTCACCACAATCCAGATTCTTTTGGGGAGTTACCAGTACAGTAACCATACCAGGAAGTACTTAATTTATTAAGCTACTGCTTTTCTTAATCTCAGTGGAGATATTTACTGATAAACAGCTACCTACGCAGCATGTTCATGTCGTTCCTAAATGAGCTTTTATCTCTCTCCCCTCACCACAAATCAGATTCTTCTGAGGAGTTCCCAGTACATTATCCTTTCCCCTGTGTAATTACCTTAACAAGCTCCAGCTGTTTTTATTCTCAGAAGGTTTACTCCCTGATATACAGCTGCCTACCCCCTTCGTAAGTGCAGGTCCTAAATGAGCTTTTTTCTCTGTTCCCTCACCACAATCCAGATTCTTTTGGGGAGTTACCAGTACAGTAACCATACCAGGAAGTACTTAATTTATTAAGCTACTGCTTTTCTTAATCTCAGTGGAGATATTTACGGATAAACAGCTACCTACGCAGCATGTTCATGTCGTTCCTAAATGAGCTTTTATCTCTCTCCCCTCACCACAAATCAGATTCTTCTGAGGAGTTCCCAGTACATTATCCTTTCCCCTGTGTAATTACCTTAACAAGCTCCAGCTGTTTTTATTCTCAGAAGGTTTACTCCCTGATATACAGCTGCCTACCCCTTCGTAAGTGCAGGTCCTAAATGAGCTTTTTTCTCTGTTCCCTCACCACAATCCAGATTCTTTTGGGGAGTTACCAGTACAGTAACCATACCAGGAAGTACTTAATTTATTAAGCTACTGCTTTTCTTAATCTCAGTGGAGATATTTACTGATAAACAGCTACCTACGCAGCATGTTCATTTCGTTCCTAAATGAGCTTTTATCTCTCTCCCCTCACCACAAATCAGATTCTTCTGAGGAGTTCCCAGTACATTATCCTTTCCCCTGTGTAATTACCTTAACAAGCTCCAGCTGTTTTTATTCTCAGAAGGTTTACTCCCTGATATACAGCTGCCTACCACCTTCGTAAGTGCAGGTCCTAAATGAGCTTTTTTCTCTGTTCCCTCACCACAATCCAGATTCTTTTGGGGAGTTACCAGTACAGTAACCATACCAGGAAGTACTTAATTTATTAAGCTACTGCTTTTCTTAATCTCAGTGGAGATATTTACTGATAAACAGCTACCTACGCAGCATGTTCATGTCGTTCCTAAATGAGCTTTTATCTCTCTCCCCTCACCACAAATCAGATTCTTCTGAGGAGTTCCCAGTACATTATCCTTTCCCCTGTGTAATTACCTTAACAAGCTCCAGCTGTTTTTATTCTCAGAAGGTTTACTCCCTGATATACAGCTGCCTACCCCCTTCGTAAGTGCAGGTCCTAAATGAGCTTTTTTCTCTGTTCCCTCACCACAATCCAGATTCTTTTGGGGAGTTACCAGTACAGTAACCATACCAGGAAGTACTTAATTTATTAAGCTACTGCTTTTCTTAATCTCAGTGGAGATATTTACTGATAAACAGCTACCTACGCAGCATGTTCATGTCGTTCTTAAATGAGCTTTTATCTCTCTCCCCTCACCACAAATCAGATTCTTCTGAGGAGTTCCCAGTACATTATCCTTTCCCCTGTGTAATTACCTTAACAAGCTCCAGCTGTTTTTATTCTCAGAAGGTTTACTCCCTGATATACAGCTGCCTACCCCCTTCGTAAGTGCAGGTCCTAAATGAGCATTTTTCTCTGTTCCCTCACCACAATCCAGATTCTTTTGGGGAGTTACCAGTACAGTAACCATACCAGGAAGTACTTAATTTATTAAGCTACTGCTTTTCTTAATCTCAGTGGAGATATTTACTGATAAACAGCTACCTACGCAGCATGTTCATGTCGTTCCTAAATGAGCTTTTATCTCTCTCCCCTCACCACAAATCAGATTCTTCTGAGGAGTTCCCAGTACATTATCCTTTCCCCTGTGTAATTACCTTAACAAGCTCCAGCTGTTTTTATTCTCAGAAGGTTTACTCCCTGATATACAGCTGCCTACCCCTTCGTAAGTGCAGGTCCTAAATGAGCTTTTTTCTCTGTTCCCTCACCACAATCCAGATTCTTTTGGGGAGTTACCAGTACAGTAACCATACCAGGAAGTACTTAATTTATTAAGCTACTGCTTTTCTTAATCTCAGTGGAGATATTTACTGATAAACAGCTACTACGCAGCATGTTCATGTCGTTCCTAAATGAGCTTTTATCTCTCTCCCCTCACCACAAATCAGATTCTTCTGAGGAGTTCCCAGTACATTATCCTTTCCCCTGTGTAATTACCTTAACAAGCTCCAGCTGTTTTTATTCTCAGAAGGTTTACTCCCTGATATACAGCTGCCTACCCCCTTCGTAAGTGCAGGTCCTAAATGAGCTTTTTTCTCTGTTCCCTCACCACAATCCAGATTCTTTTGGGGAGTTACCAGTACAGTAACCATACCAGGAAGTACTTAATTTATTAAGCTACTGCTTTTCTTAATCTCAGTGGAGATATTTACTGATAAACAGCTACCTACGCAGCATGTTCATGTCGTTCCTAAATGAGCTTTTATCTCTCTCCCCTCACCACAAATCAGATTCTTCTGAGGAGTTCCCAGTACATTATCCTTTCCCCTGTGTAATTACCTTAACAAGCTCCAGCTGTTTTTATTCTCAGAAGGTTTACTCCCTGATATACAGCTGCCTACCCCCTTCGTAAGTGCAGGTCCTAAATGAGCTTTTTTCTCTGTTCCCTCACCACAATCCAGATTCTTTTGGGGAGTTACCAGTACAGTAACCATACCAGGAAGTACTTAATTTATTAAGCTACTGCTTTTCTTAATCTCAGTGGAGATATTTACTGATAAACAGCTACGTATGCAGCATGTTCATGTCGTTCCTAAATGAGCTTTTATCTCTCTCCCCTCACCACAAATCAGATTCTTCTGAGGAGTTCCCAGTACATTATCCTTTCCCCTGTGTAATTACCTTAACAAGCTCCAGCTGTTTTTATTCTCAGAAGGTTTACTCCCTGATATACAGCTGCCTACCCCTTCGTAAGTGCAGGTCCTAAATGAGCTTTTTTCTCTGTTCCCTCACCACAATCCAGATTCTTTTGGGGAGTTACCAGTACAGTAACCATACCAGGAAGTACTTAATTTATTAAGCTACTGCTTTTCTTAATCTCAGTGGAGATATTTACTGATAAACAGCTACCTACGCAGCATGTTCATGTCGTTCCTAAATGAGCTTTTATCTCTCTCCCCTCACCACAAATCAGATTCTTCTGAGGAGTTCCCAGTACATTATCCTTTCCCCTGTGTAATTACCTTAACAAGCTCCAGCTGTTTTTATTCTCAGAAGGTTTACTCCCTGATATACAACTGCCTACCCCCTTCGTAAGTGCAGGTCCTAAATGAGCTTTTTTCTCTGTTCCCTCACCACAATCCAGATTCTTTTGGGGAGTTACCAGTACAGTAACCATACCAGGAAGTACTTAATTTATTAAGCTACTGCTTTTCTTAATCTCAGTGGAGATATTTACTGATAAACAGCTACCTACGCAGCATGTTCATGTCGTTCCTAAATGAGCTTTTATCTCTCTCCCCTCACCACAAATCAGATTCTTCTGAGGAGTTCCCAGTACATTATCCTTTCCCCTGTGTAATTACCTTAACAAGCTCCAGCTGTTTTTATTCTCAGAAGGTTTACTCCCTGATATACAGCTGCCTACCCCTTCGTAAGTGCAGGTCCTAAATGAGCTTTTTTCTCTGTTCCCTCACCACAATCCAGATTCTTTTGGGGAGTTACCAGTACAGTAACCATACCAGGAAGTACTTAATTTATTAAGCTACTGCTTTTCTTAATCTCAGTGGAGATATTTACAGATAAACAGCTACCTACGCAGCATGTTCATGTCGTTCCTAAATGAGCTTTTATCTCTCTCCCCTCACCACAAATCAGATTCTTCTGAGGAGTTCCCAGTACATTATCCTTTCCCCTGTGTAATTACCTTAACAAGCTCCAGCTGTTTTTATTCTCAGAAGGTTTACTCCCTGATATACAGCTGCCTACCCTTCGTAAGTGCAGGTCCTAAATGAGCTTTTTTCTCTGTTCCCTCACCACAATCCAGATTCTTTTGGGGAGTTACCAGTACAGTAACCATACCAGGAAGTACTTAATTTATTAAGCTACTGCTTTTCTTAATCTCAGTGGAGATATTTACTGATAAACAGCTACCTACGCAGCATGTTCATGTCGTTCCTAAATGAGCTTTTATCTCTCTCCCCTCACCACAAATCAGATTCTTCTGAGGAGTTCCCAGTACATTATCCTTTCCCCTGTGTAATTACCTTAACAAGCTCCAGTGTTTTTATTCTCAGAAGGTTTACTCCCTGATATACAGCTGCCTACCCCTTCGTAAGTGCAGGTCCTAAATGAGCTTTTTTCTCTGTTCCCTCACCACAATCCAGATTCTTTTGGGGAGTTACCAGTACAGTAACCATACCAGGAAGTACTTAATTTATTAAGCTACTGCTTTTCTTAATCTCAGTGGAGATATTTACTGATAAACAGCTACCTACGCAGCATGTTCATGTCGTTCCTAAATGAGCTTTTATCTCTCTCCCCTCACCACAAATCAGATTCTTCTGAGGAGTTCCCAGTACATTATCCTTTCCCCTGTGTAATTACCTTAACAAGCTCCAGCTGTTTTTATTCTCAGAAGGATACTCCCTGATATACAGCTGCCTACCCCCTTCGTAAGTGCAGGTCCTAAATGAGCTTTTTTCTCTGTTCCCTCACCACAATCCAGATTCTTTTGGGGAGTTACCAGTACAGTACCATACCAGGAAGTACTTAATTTATTAAGCTACTGCTTTTCTTAATCTCAGTGGAGATATTTACTGATAAACAGCTACCTACGCAGCATGTTCATGTCGTTCCTAAATGAGCTTTTATCTCTCTCCCCTCACCACAAATCAGATTCTTCTGAGGAGTTCCCAGTACATTATCCTTTCCCCTGTGTAATTACCTTAACAAGCTCCAGCTGTTTTTATTCTCAGAAGGTTTACTCCCTGATATACAGCTGCCTACCCCCTTCGTAAGTGCAGGTCCTAAATGAGCTTTTTTCTCTGTTCCCTCACCACAATCCAGATTCTTTTGGGGAGTTACCAGTACAGTAACCATACCAGGAAGTACTTAATTTATTAAGCTACTGCTTTTCTTAATCTCAGTGGAGATATTTACTGATAAACAGCTACCTACGCAGCATGTTCATGTCGTTCCTAAATGAGCTTTTATCTCTCTCCCCCTCACCACAAATCAGATTCTTCTGAGGAGTTCCCAGTACATTATCCTTTCCCCTGTGTAATTACCTTAACAAGCTCCAGCTGTTTTTATTCTCAGAAGGTTTACTCCCTGATATACAGCTGCCTACCCCCTTCGTAAGTGCAGGTCCTAAATGAGCTTTTTTCTCTGTTCCCTCACCATAATCCAGATTCTTTTGGGGAGTTACCAGTACAGTAACCATACCAGGAAGTACTTAATTTATTAAGCTACTGCTTTTCTTAATCTCAGTGGAGATATTTACTGATAAACAGCTACCTACGCAGCATGTTCATGTCGTTCCTAAATGAGCTTTTATCTCTCTCCCCTCACCACAAATCAGATTCTTCTGAGGAGTTCCCAGTACATTATCCTTTCCCCTGTGTAATTACCTTAACAAGCTCCAGCTGTTTTTATTCTCAGAAGGTTTACTCCCTGATATACAGCTGCCTACCCCCTTCGTAAGTGCAGGTCCTAAATGAGATTTTTTCTCTGTTCCCTCACCACAATCCAGATTCTTTTGGGGAGTTACCAGTACAGTAACCATACCAGGAAGTACTTAATTTATTAAGCTACTGCTTTTCTTAATCTCAGTGGAGATATTTACTGATAAACAGCTACCTACGCAGCATGTTCATGTCGTTCCTAAATGAGCTTTTATCTCTCTCCCCTCACCACAAATCAGATTCTTCTGAGGAGTTCCCAGTACATTATCCTTTCCCCTGTGTAATTACCTTAACAAGCTCCAGCTGTTTTTATTCTCAGAAGGTTTACTCCCTGATATACAGCTGCCTACCCCCCTTCGTAAGTGCAGGTCCTAAATGAGCTTTTTTCTCTGTTCCCTCACCACAATCCAGATTCTTTTGGGGAGTTACCAGTACAGTAACCATACCAGGAAGTACTTAATTTATTAAGCTACTGCTTTTCTTAATCTCAGTGGAGATATTTACTGATAAACAGCTACCTACGCAGCATGTTCATGTCGTTCCTAAATGAGCTTTTATCTCTCTCCCCCCTCACCACAAATCAGATTCTTCTGAGGAGTTCCCAGTACATTATCCTTTCCCCTGTGTAATTACCTTAACAAGCTCCAGCTGTTTTTATTCTCAGAAGGTTTACTCCCTGATATACAGCTGCCTACCCCCTTCGTAAGTGCAGGTCCTAAATGAGCTTTTTTCTCTGTTCCCTCACCACAATCCAGATTCTTTTGGGGAGTTACCAGTACAGTAACCATACCAGGAAGTACTTAATTTATTAAGCTACTGCTTTTCTTAATCTCAGTGGAGATATTTACTGATAAACAGCTACCTACGCAGCATGTTCATGTCGTTCCTAAATGAGCTTTTATCTCTCTCCCCTCACCACAAATCAGATTCTTCTGAGGAGTTCCCAGTACATTATCCTTTCCCCTGTGTAATTACCTTAACAAGCTCCAGCTGTTTTTATTCTCAGAAGGTTTACTCCCTGATATACAGCTGCCTACCCCCTTCGTAAGTGCAGGTCCTAAATGAGCTTATTTCTCTGTTCCCTCACCACAATCCAGATTCTTTTGGGGAGTTACCAGTACAGTAAACCATACCAGGAAGTACTTAATTTATTAAGCTACTGCTTTTCTTAATCTCAGTGGAGATATTTACTGATAAACAGCTACCTACGCAGCATGTTCATGTCGTTCCTAAATGAGCTTTTAATCTTTCCTCCACTCACAACAAATCAGATTCTTTGAGCAGTTCCCAGTACATTATCCTTTCCCCTGAGTAATTACCTTAACAAGCTCCAGCTGTTTTTATTCTCAGAAGGTTTACTCCCTGATATACAGCTTGCCTACCCCCTTCGTAAGTGCAGGTCCTAAATGAGCTTTTTTCTCTGTTCCCTCACCACAATCCAGATTCTTTTGGGGAGTTACCAGTACAGTAACCATACCAGGAAGTACTTAATTTATTAAGCTACTGCTTTTCTTAATCTCAGTGGAGATATTTAGTGATAAACAGCTACGTACACAGCATGTTCATGTCGTTCCTAAATGAGCTTTTATCTCTCTCCCCCTCACCACAAATCAGACTCTTCTGAGGAGTTCCCAGTACATAATCCTTTCCCTGTGTAATTACCTTAACAAGCTCCAGCTGTTTTTATTCTCAGAAGGTTTACTCCGTGATATACAGCTGCCTACCCCCTTCGTAAGTGCAGGTCCTAAATGAGCTTTTCTCTCTGTTCCCTCACCACAATCCAGATTCTTTTGGGGAGTTACCAGTACAGTAACCATACCAGGAAGTACTTAATTTATTAAACTACTGCTTTTCTTAATCTCAGTGGAGATATTTACTGATAAACAGCTACCTACGCAGCATGTTCATGTCGTTCCTAAATGAGCTTTTATCTCTCTCCCCTCACCACATTCAGATTCTTCTGAGGAGTTCACAGTACATTATCCTTTCCGCTGTGTTAATCACCTTAACAAGCTCCAGCTGTTTTTATTCTCAAGAGGTTTACTCCCCTGATATACAGCTGCCTACACCCTCTCGTAAGTGCAGGTCCTAAATGAGCTTTTTTCTCTGTTCCCTCACCACAATCCAGATTCTTTTGGGGAGTTACCAGTACAGTAACCATACGTGGAAGTACTTAATTTATTAAGCTACTGCTTTTCTTAATCTCATTGGAGATATTTACTGATAAACAGCTACCTACGCAGCATGTTCATGTCGTTTCCTAAATGAGCTTTATCTCTCTCCCCTCACCACAAATCAGATTCTTCTGAGCAGTTCCCAGTACATTATCCTTTCCCCTGTGTAATTACCTTAACAAGCTCCAGCTGTTTTTATTCTCAGAAGGTTTACTCCCTGATATACAACTGCCTATCCCCTTCGTAAGTACAGGTCCTAAATGTGCTTTTTTCTCTGTTCCCTCACCACAATCCAGATTCTTTTGGGGAGTTACCAGTACAGTAACCATACCAGGAAGTACTTAATTTATTAAGCTACTGCTTTTCTTAATCTCAGTGGAGATATTTACTGCTAAACAGCTACCTACGCAGCATGTTCATGTCGTTCCTAAATGAGCTTTTATCTCTCTCCCCCTCACCACAAATCATAATCTTCTGAGGAGTTCCCAGTACATTATCCTTTCCTCTGTGTAATTACCTTAACAAGCTCCAGCTGTTTTTATTCTCAGAATGTTTTACTCCCCTGATATATAGCTGCCTAACCCCTTCGTAAGTGCAGGTGTTAAATCAGCTTTTTCTCTGTTCCTTCACCACAATCCAGATTCTTTTGGGGAGTTACCAGTACTGTAACCATACCAGAAGTACTTAATTTATTAAGCTACTGATTTTCTTAATCTCAGTGGAGATATTTACTGATAAACAGCTACCTACGCAGCATGTTCATGTCGTTCCTAAATGAGCTTTTATCTCTCTCCCCTCACCACAAATCATAATCTTCTGAGGAGTTCCCAGTACATTATCCTTTCCCCTGTTTAATTACCTTAAAAAGTTCCAGCTGTTTTTATTCTCAGAAGGTTTACTCCCCCATATACAGCTGCCTAACACCTTCGTAAGTGCAGGTCCTAAATGAGCTTTTTCTCTGTTCCCCTCACCACAATCCAGATTCTTTTGGGGAGTTGGCAGTACAGTAACCATACCAGGAAGTACTTAATTTATTAAGCTACTGCTTTTCTTAATCTCAGTGGAGATATTTACTGATAAACAGCTACCTACGCAGCATGTTCATGTCGTTCCTAAATGAGATTTTATCTCTCCTCCCCCCCTCACCACAAATCAGATTCTTCTGAGGAGTTCCCAGTACCATTATCCTTTCCTGTGTAATTTCCTTAACAAGCTCCAGTCTTTTTATTCTCAGAAGGTTTACTCCCTGATATACAGCTGCCTATCCCTTTCGTAAGTGCAGGTCCTAAATGAGCTTTTTTCTCTGTTCCCTCACCACAATCCAGATTCTTTTGGGGAGTTACCAGTACAGTAACCATGCCCAGGATGTACTTAATTTATTAAGCTACTGCTTTTCTTAATCTCAGTGGAGATATTTAGTGATAAACAGCTACCTACGCAGCATGTTCATGTCGTTCCTAAATGATCTTTTATCTCTCTCCCCTCACCACAAATCAGATTCTTCTGAGCAGTTCCCAGTACATTATCCTTTCCCCTGAGTAATTACCTTAACAAGCTCCAGCTGTTTTTATTCTCAGAAGTTTTACTCCCTGATATACAGCTGCCTACCCCCTTCGTAAGTGCAGGTCCTAAATGAGCTTTTTTCTCTGTTCCCTCACCACAATCCAGATTCTTTTGGGGAGTTACCAGTACAGTAACCATACCAGGAAGTACTTAATTTATTAAGCTACTGCTTTTCTTAATCTCAGTGGAGATATTTACTGATAAACAGCTACCTACGCAGCATGTTCATGTCGTTCCTAAATGAGCTTTTATCTCTCTCCTCTCACCACAAATCAGATTCTTCTGAGGAGTTTCCCAGTACATTATCCTTTCCCCTGTGTAATTACCTTAACAAGCTCCAGCTATTTTTATTCTCAGAAGGTTTACTCCCTGATATACAGCTGCCTAAC
>NW_025960309.1:0-24957 GCF_023159225.1 Perognathus longimembris pacificus
TTTTGTAGGCTGGCACATCACTGAATGTCAAGACAGCTTTAGGCAATCAATGGCCCTTGGGTCATTTTGCCAGAACAATAAGTTTAAATCAAATGTTTCCAATAAGGCTAGGGTTTTGTTTTTAACCAACATAGAAGGTTTGGCCTGTAACCATTTCTCACAAGTGCAGTTTCTGTACACTGTTAACCCTGTTGTCCATGCCCCTAATTTTATCCTGTCTCATCTTTCCGAAAACAATTCTGGTCCCTTGGCCCTAAAAAAGGGGGGGGGGCTGATGGGCGAAGATCATTCATCTTCTGTAACTTCTTCAGGCTGACTCAGGGACGTTGACCTTACCTCGCCAGGAATCTATAATTTTATTCCACTTTACCAAGGGGCTGCAGGATCAGATGTCCATTAGGAGCTTTACTCCAAACTGGAAATTATCTTTACCATTTAACTTTAAACAACTACACAGACTTCTTTTTGAGCTACCGCAGTGTAGCCTTCTAACATCTTAGTTTGCAAAAGCATTTTCCCGACTGGCTGGGGAACTGATCTCTGATGACCTAACAGTGCCTACATTACCTTTGCAGGCCTTTAACAGATCTCAATAAGGACACAATCTCAGGTCCACAAACTTTCTTTCCTGAACAGATGTATCAGCTTAAAATTCTCACTGCCAGTCAGGGCTTTGAGTAGATGCAGGGGGTTGGGATTTTCAAACTATCCCCTATTTAACAAACTTGGCTTTACTACCCACTACCGCAGATGACTGGCAAGTTCCTGTCCAGTTACAAAATAGATAGACATGGGCAATAAAAGGCATGCTTACGAACTAGTCTTCTAGGACCTCCCGGCTCTGATTAACTTTTGAAAGGCCAAACAGGAGTGACTCTAGGATCTGACACGCTCTCTGTCATCCAAGCAGTGGCTTACTGCCTCTGGATGTGCAATCACTCTGTCCCAGGAGTAACTTTTCCATGCTGGTATAAATGCACCTTTGTCATTTCTCTTGGTCCATCACTTTTGTCCCAGGAGGAGTGACTTTTCACTGGACTTGGACTAAGGGCCTGAGTGCTGTCCCTCAGCTCTCCAGCTCAAGACTAGCACCCTACCACTTTGAGCCTCAAAGCGACTCACGACTCTGTTCCCAGCACTCTGCTAGCTGATTAGAGATGAAGACTCTCACAGGGACCTTTCTTTACCCGGCTGGCTTTGAACTGCAGATTTCAGATCAATGAGTCTTACAAGAGGCCACTTTACTCCAATTAAAAGCAACAAGGTGGTCCACAAATAAGTAGTTTTTAAGCATGCTCTTACCTGGAACTTATTAAGGGCCAATGTTAGATCTTGACAAACTTGTAGAACTCATTTGTCCTTCTCTGTGGGGCCTGCTGGAAACTGTTACAAAAAACCTACAAAGAAACTGGAATGGCAATTAAACATTTTGGTAGCCATAATTCTCCTTTTCTCACTTTGCAATAATCATTTAGGACAATTTTACTTCCAAATTTCTTATCTAGAAATGCATTCTTGATTTGCAAGGTCTTTTACTAACCTCTGTTTAACACTAACACTTTAGCTCTTTAGCTCTTATCTGTGTTGGAAAAACTCTGAAGCTTAGAGGCATTCTGAAACCGGTACTGCCCTTTGCCTTTGGGCTGCCCGTTTTAAAAGAGCCTTTTTTTCTTTTTCTTTAGTCCCAGTTACCACATGGCATGAAGACCTTTGGACTCAAATGACAATTTTTCCTTAATGCAAGAATTACAATTACAAAATTAGAAATACTTATCCATTCAGCTTTCCAATAAAGTAGTGAGATAGCCCATTTTGCCATTTCCTCCTACATACAGAGAGTTAATGAGAGTTTACTTTTATACTTGCCTCATTATGTGTAACTTAAGATAGTTACGAGTCTTACTATTACATCACATAAAATTCAGTACCTGAATCATTAAACTGATATCCAAAACAATTGTAACAAAAGTTAAAACAGTCACCAAAATTACAAACACATGAAATCCAATCTCAGCATCTTTGCTTTTTCAATACATCCGAATTACAAAATAGCACAGGAATCAAATTACATCAGATAAATATACTTTTTAACCATTTAAAAAATTTTTTTTATTTAATTCTTAGTACCTCAAGGGGCAGTTTTTTAAAAATTCCAGCCAAACCATTCATTTTTACCACCAGGTTTCCAAAGTTCACCTGAAAACAAAAGAGTCAAAAGAGAGGCCTCCATGGCCTGTCCTGCCAAACAGCCTATTTTCATCCTTTCATCCTACTCCTCAGAGCTTGATGAACTGTCTTGGTGCCGGCCCCACTTCTCTTCCACCATGCAAGGACACCCCCTTTTTGCTGTCCCACCACGTGGATTCCCTCCAGGGCCTGTGCCACCACGTGGGCTGGCTAAGCTGTACTGTTGCCAGACCACCCCTCACTCCTGTGGATAGGCATACAGGCCCATTTTTTCTTTTTAGAAACCCAAGCAATTTTCTCTTTTTTTTTTTTAACAGTGATAAACCTTTACATCAAAATTTCTGACACTTAACCTTAATAATTTTTTTAATTAATGAAACATTTTCTTTAACTACAGTTCCTCTTTAAAACAATGCAATAATCCTTTAAAGCATTTGGTAACACCCAAACTTAATGACCATTTGAATTTAAACTTAAACTCACTCAATTTTACATCATGCTAACAGTCTTGTACATGTTCACACTCACACATGCACACACACACACACACATTTAAAAGATCTTAAAGCGCGCAAAATAAACATCGGCCGTACATTTTCCAGTGGCAGGAGGTATTTTTGCCAATCTTACTCCTGTAACTCCCAAATTTTAAGACAAAGCTTTTAACAAATGATTTAGCATTCTCCAGCTCATTTTCCTGGGCTTGATAATTTTAGCAAAACATTTTAGCATACCAAATAATTTTCTGCTGAAGAAGGCTGGGTGGGGGGTCACCCAGAGTTCTTTTTGCAGACACTCACACTCTGATTGTGAGCTGTCGCCTGCATATCTTTCAAATGAGCTAAACATAAATCCAAGGGGGTAGAGGGAATCTGTCCCATTACGTCAGTCACAGTCAGGAGATACAAAAAAACAGGGAAGAACAGTCCAGACCAGACAATTTTTTTCTACAACATAATCTTTTCTAGTATGTAATTGGATTTACTATTACTTTCTTTTCTAATTTACCACCAGACCTAGTCTCCTCTATACTCACTCTCGTCCTAGGCCCTTCTGCTTTCAATTTCACTTTCTCTTTTACATCAAAGTCCAATTAACCACCTCATTTAGACTTCTCAGAGCATTTTACATAAACCAGACAAACATACAAAAGTGGCGAGAGTAAAAGCAGTTTGACAAATCTGGAGAAGCAACGCTGCTAAGGAAAGGTAGGGAGGAAAATTCTGCTGGGGACATAAAGAGAAAGAGAAGGAGTCATCCCTGGAAGTCTTCTGTTTGCCACATTCTCAGCTTAATCCCCATGCCTAGGAGGAATTCAACAAACACAGGACAAGGTAACAAAACAGGTTATGCAGGTTTGACACAAAGAGATACACAGAGTCCTAGGACAGACAAAGCGAACAGCAGGGAGGCGAGACCAAGACAGACTTTCGCGGCGCGGCTTCGGTACCGAAAACAAAACTTCAGATGGAGACCTAGTGAGAGCCCGGCTACTCTCGTCTCCCAGAAGAACCACGTACCCGTCGGACAGCTGAGATGCCCCAAAAAAGTCCTATTTGGGTAGGATTCACAGAATGCTGGTGGGCCAAATACTTGGCCCCAGACAACAGATGGGCCACCTTGGCCCAGACTACAGATGGGCCACCTTGGCCCCAGACACCACTGGGACGTCTCCCAGGGCTGCGGTCGGGAGTCCTGAGCTCGTCAGCTCCTCCACGGGTCCGCCAGATACAGAGCTAGTTAGCCAACTAGTACAGACGCAGGCGCAGTACAGAAACCTCACAAAGACAACACAGAAGCAACACAGAGTGCTGGCCAGCTTACCACCCATCGGTGGGTCGGTGGTCCCTGGGTGGGGGTCTCTATCCCGGACGAGCCCCCATCTGAAAGACCCCCGAGTTGGGGAGGTCGATCAATCGGAGAGACCCCTCCAAGGAACAGCGAGACACACGATGGATGCAAAAGCAAGAGGTTTATTATGGGACGGGTACCCGGGCGTCCAAGTCCTCGCAGGGAGATGGCGCGCCCGGGGCTCGGTTTCTAGGGGTTTTTATGGGGTTGCAGAAGCGGGCTTACAGAAGCTAAAGGCATAGTTACGGGATTCTGATTGGACAGCCCGAATAAGGCAAGGAACAGGGTTCAGGAAGGGGTCAGGAACTGACCTAAAGACCCCTTTACGATCTCTCCAGTACTCAAGCCATAAAACGGCGCCAAGAACTGACCTAAAGACCCTTTTACGATCTTTCCAAGCCATAAACAATTTGGTATCTCCCTCCACAGGCATCCTATTTTGTTTCTGGCTCTTTCCAGCTGCAGCTCTGTAGATTGTTGAGGTACAAAATGGGGCTGTTCATGCCTAATCTATGTTTGCGGTCTATATTGGCTGGAGGACACCTTTCAACCTTATGCTGTCTTCTGTACACCTTATGCTGTCTTCTGTACACACTGGCCAGACTCAGACTCGAGTAAAGTTTTACAATACTTTCTTTACCAGATGTCCTGTCCTGTCAGTCCACAGCTTCTCAACACAAATGTAAGAGCAGTAATCAGAAAGCAAGGAGACACAGCTTGTAACCAGTGGCCCACACCTATACTCCTAGCTATTCAGAAGGCTGAGATCTGAAGATCGTGGTTTGAAGCCAGGCTATGCAGGAAAATAAGACTTATCAACTTAAATGTAGAACTGTAGCTCAAGTGGGAGAGTACTAACCTTGAGCAAAAATGTTCAGGGACAAAACACAATTCCTAAGTTAAGGATCCACCAACACACACACACTCTCTCTCTCTCTCTCTCTCTCTCTCTCTCACAAAAAAAAAACAGAGACTGGGTTTTAATACAAGTAATTTTGAAGCAATACCCTTGGAGAACTGTTACAGAAAAGGAGTACTGTAGACTCCATTTTGTCCTTGTTAGCATTTCCCTAGCCTCAGGGCCTCAGCTCCTCCCACTAGCCCCCAGATCCACCTATACCTAAGGAGCCACTCCTACTCACTACCTACCTACTTCCTCTTTATCCCCAGAGAGAGAAGCTGCCACTGCATAAGGTGCAGACTGCCACATAGCTCTCTCTCCCGTGGGAACTATAGCCCCACTAATAAACCTTCTTATGAACCTTTTTCTCCTGTCTGTGATTATCTCCACATGGTCCTCTGGGATGGCCGGAAAGATCCTTTCAGTTCTCAGCAGGACTCTCCTTTTAGTTTATTTTTAATTTTGTTTTGTTTTGCCAGTCCTGGGCCTTGGACTCAGGGCCTGAGCACTGTCCCTGGCTCCTTTTGATCAAGGCTAGAGCACTCTACCACTTGAGCCACAGTGCCCCTTCTGGATTTTTCTATATATGTGGTGCTGAGGAATCGAACCAGGGCTTCATGTGATTTTTAATTTTGATACTATCATTTTATATGACCAAAAGCACATAGGCATTGCACCTTCGTATTCCTCCCCTTACTATCATCCTTTAGTTTCACAGTGTGTGACTGCATAGTTATTTCATTGTGTGTGTGTGCACACGCCTGTCCTTGTGCTTGAATGTAAGGCCTGGGCTTTTTTGTATTTCTTTTGGGGGAGGGGCGGGACTCAAGGATGATGTTCTATCAGTTAATCCACAGCTCTGCTTTCAGATTTCTGGTAGTTCACTGGAGGTGTCAGATGGACTTTTCTGCCCCGGGCTGCCTTCCAACTGTGACCCTCAGATCTCAGCACCACAGCAGGCGGGATCACAGGGGTGAGCCCCCACTTCCCTTCCTGTTCGGTTTTGTGAACTAGTCTCTGCCCCTCCACCCTTCAACCTCCCAAGTCCTAAATTACAGGCATCCGGCACCACAGCCACTCAGTCTCTCTCTCCCAAATCTGGTCCACTTCTCCTTAGTCGCAGAGCCGGGACCGGCCTGGGGCCCCCGCCGGCGACCCTCCCGGAAGGACCTGGCCGCGGCCTCCACGGCGCCCTCCGGGGCCGGGCTTTCCCTCGGCCCCGCTCCGCCCTCGGCCCCCCGCCGGCTACGGGGCGACCACGGGCGACCCGGGACCGCAGGCCCGGAGGGCCGGGCGCGGAGCACTCCCCTCAGGTCTCCGCCCGAGGCGGAAGGCCGCGCCGCCCGGGCCTCGGCGGCCCGGCCCCGCACTGCGGCGGGAGCTGGGCGGGAGCTGGGCGGCGCCCGGCGTCCCGACGCCCCCACCTCCAGGACGGGGAGGGGCCGGGAGGGAGCCCGGGTCACCCCGCCGGAGGGAAGCGGGGAGGGCGGCGTGACTGTTTACCTTTCCTCCCGCCCGCGCCTCGCCCCGCGGGCCGGGCCCAGCGCCTCTCCCGGCGACCGCCACGCGCCAGCCCTGGCCCCGGCCCAGGAAGCCCGCGGTGACTCAGCGATTTCCCCACCGCCGATTCCCGCCTCTCCGGCCTCTCGTGTGAAATCTCGCGATATCGCCGATGGGTAGGCCCGGCGCCCGCCGCAGCTCCCAGCGCCCGGCCGTGGAGGGAAGTCGGGCCGTGCCCTTTGAGTAACTTTGGTTTACAATGAGTGAAGCAGCCGCCGGTGGCTCCCGCCCGCCGTCCCAGCTACTCAGGAGGCTGAGCTCTGAGAATTGCGGGGCAAGGCCAGCCCGGGCAGCCAAGTCCGTGAGCGTCTTGGGTGCTGACCCTGAGTGTTTGTGCTCAAGGCTGCAGCTCTACTTGCAGATTTGTGTGGTTGACTGGAGATAAGAATCTCATGGACTTTTCTGCCTGGCCTGGGCCGGCTTCGAACCATGATCCTCTGATCCCAGCCTCCTGAAAAGCTGGGACTAAAGGCAAAAGCCACCTGCACGCAGCTTTGTTCAACTGGTAGAGCACTAGCCTTGCGCACAAACGCTCAGAGACAGTACCCAGGCCGTGAGTTCAAGTCCCAGGAACAGCATGAGTACATGCAGCACACGTGCATGTGCGTGTGCACACTCACACACAATCTTCTCTGTAGGTCTTAAAATTGCCAAGACTGCACCATCATGCATGT
Source organism: Perognathus longimembris pacificus (assembly GCF_023159225.1). NCBI lineage: Eukaryota > Metazoa > Chordata > Mammalia > Rodentia > Heteromyidae > Perognathus > Perognathus longimembris. The sequence continues at coordinate 7,174 of NW_025960309.1, forward strand.
GTCACTGTAGGGAGCATTGGAAAGGAGTGTTCACCAGTGTTGTTAAGCGTAAGCCGCAGTTTATGGTTTCAAGGAGAAAATGAAGCATATGACCAAGGGTCATCAAATGTTTAAGAAGCACTGTGGGGGGCTGGGATATAGCCTAGTGGCAAGAGTGCCTGCCTCGGATACACGAGGCCCTAGGTTCGATTCCCCAGCACCACATATACAGAAAACGGCCAGAAGGGGCGCTGTGGCTCAAGTGGCAGAGTGCTAGCCTTGAGCGGGAAGAAGCCAGGGACAGTGCTCAGGCCCTGAGTCCAAGGCCCAGGACTGGCAAAAAAAAAAAAAAAAAAAAAAAAGAAGCACTTTGGGCTCACACCTGTAATCCCAGGAACTCAGGACACTGAGATTTAAGGATCATGGTTGGAAGCCACTCCAGGCAGAAAAGTCGATGAGAATCTCATCTCTAATTAACCACATTCTGACAGTAGGGTCTCTAGTATAACTAGGATGCTTCTTATAAAGTGGGACCTGGACAGATTTGCACAAAATGCTCTTTGGAGAAAATGCAGTATGAAAGAAAATAAAGGCTGCTCCTATTTCTGCTTTCTCTACAAAGTGTGTCGGAATTCAGAGTTCTTCAAGCTCTTCAGTACCTAGGACAGTGAACCAGAAATGATTAGGAAACATCTTACCTGATGCTGTCTTCTGTTTACCTTATGCTGTCTTCTGTACACACTGGCCAGACTCAGACTCGAGTAAAGTTTTACAATACTTTCTTTACCAGATGTCCTGTCCTGTCAGTCCACAGCTTCTCAACACAAATGTAAGAGCAGTAATCAGAAAGCAAGGAGACACAGCTTGTAACCAGTGGCCCACACCTATACTCCTAGCTATTCAGAAGGCTGAGATCTGAAGATCGTGGTTTGAAGCCAGCTATGCAGGAAAATAAGACTTATCAACTTAAATGTAGAACTGTAGCTCAAGTGGGAGAGTACTAACCTTGAGCAAAAATGTTCAGGGACAAAACACAATTCCTAAGTTAAGGATCCACCAACACACACACACACACACACACACACACACACACACACACTCTCTCTCTCTCTCTCTCTCACTCTCTCTCTCAAATAAAAACAGAGACTGGGTTTTAATACAAGTAATTTTGAAGCAATACCCTTGGAGAACTGTTACAGAAAAGGAGTACTGTAGACTCCATTTTGTCCTTGTTAGCATTTCCCTAGCCTCAGGGCCTCAGCTCCTCCACTAGCCCCCAGATCCACCTATACCTAAGGAGCCACTCCTACTCCTACTCACTACCTACCTACTTCCCCTTTATCCCCAGAGAGAGAAGCTGCCACCTGCATAAGGTGCAGACTGCCACATAGCTCTACTCCGCAGAAAAGTGCGATGCTATATAGGCGACAGAGGAAAAACAAAACAAAAAGTCACACAGAAGCTCCTTACTAGAAAACTTTAGTAAAACCAGTCTTAAGGGAACTGATTGGGTAAAGGGATGAGGTTCAGTGTTGAGTTGCTTGCCTAGCTTGTAGGAGGCCTTGAAACACAATAAATTTTAAATTCATCAAAAAGAAAATTAAATGCCTTTCAATGTGGAACAAATTGTGTTTAAGAGCTATGTAATAAAAATAAAATGTTTCCCACACAGCTCCTCAGCCCCTAACCCACAATCACAGCAGACAAGACCAAAAGCAAACTGAATGCATAGCAAAGACTCAGAGGCTTCGGCAGGGGCCTAGGGTCACTGAAGTTGTTACAAAGCAGGACAAAATAGGCTGCCCTTCCTCACACATGCCTTCACCTCGTTCTCCAGGCCCCAGGATGGATATGAAAGTATAAATGAAAACTTGATGTAGACTTGAAGAGAGGCCAGGGGCCTGGGCAAGGCATAAGTTCTCCAGAGCAGGTTCTAATGGGGGCCATCCACACTGTTCTACCTTGGGCTATCGAGCCAGAACCTCTATTCATGATTCCAAGCTTCCAGGCTCTACAGTTTTTATTCTGACACTCTGTGCATTTTCTCTTCAAAATGCCTACAAAGGCTGGAAATCATGAAGATCAAAGGCGGCATAAAAAGAACCAGGGCTAAGAGCTGAGGTACTTGCCTAGCTTGTGGAAGGTCATGGAACACAATACCACTGGAACTCACAAAAAAGAAAGTGAAATACTTTTGTATGCCTAATAAAATGTGGCTCACTCCTGTCATCCTAGCTACTCAAGAGGCAGAGACGAGAGGATCCAGGTTCAAAGCCAGCTCAGGCAGGAAAGTTCTAAGACTGTTATCTCCAATGACCAACCAGAAAACCAGAAGTGGCGCTGTGACTCAGGTGATAGAGCACTAGTCTTCAGCCGAAGACCTTGAGGACAGAACTCAGGCACACAGTTCACACCTCACATCCAGCAAAGAAAAACATTTAAATAAATAAAAGTTTTAAAATAAATGTGTGTAAGAAAGACCTATATGATAAAAATGAAAATATTTTTTTTGCCAATCCTAGAGCTTGAACTCATGCTCTAGGCACTGTCCCTGAGCTTCTTTTGCTCAAAGGAAGTACTCTACCACTTGAGCCACATCAACACTTGCTGCTTTTTCTGTTTGTGCTGCTGAGGAATCCAACAGAGGGTTTGATGAATGCTAGGCGAGCACCCTACCACTAAGCCACATTCCCACCCCCAAATATCTTTTTGTGCTGGTCCTGGGGCTTGAACTCAGGCATGAGCCCTCTACAACTTGAGACACAGCTCTGCTTCCACTAGAGGTTTTTTTGTTGTTGATTGGTGATATAGAGCCTCATGGACTTTGCTACCAGGGCTGGATTCATACTGCAATCAACAGATTTTGGCCTCCTGAGTACATAGGATTACAGGCATAAGGAAAAAACATTTTCCACACATCCCCTCCACCCTAAACTCCGTGCCCTCTGCAAGACCTGGATTGGGGCCTATGTTCTCCTAACCAAGATTTGTTGGGGTCCACGGAGCCCATCCTACATTGGACTGGACACCTACCATTCCAACGCTCAACACTTAGGCCTCTCCTCTGTTGAGTGGGATCAAAGCCATGGATGATGGAAGGAAAAACAGGAAAAGGCCATTTAGGCCACACTTTCTGCTCCTGCCTTCTGCTACCCTCCATCCAGCTCCTAATGAGACATCTCACGCCAGGCCTGGGGGCAGTGATGGCCCACTGAGACCACCATGGGACAAGACTCAGCATAAAGGTGCTTGCCTGCCTGGCATGGAATGCTCCAAAAACTACACAAAATACCTTGGTATGCCAAGTAAAATGTGCAATAAACAAGAGAGGCAGGCTGAACTTCACCACACACTTTCACAAATACCCCAACACCCATGCCCTGAGCCTGCCTAGACTGGAATCACCATCTAAAGTCTCTGCAGTGACTGAAGCCTGGATCCAGAAGCCTGGTTTGGGACTGTTGTAATGTAAATTATCAGAGAAACCACATTCTGAAGGATCCAATCTTGGAGTCATTATTAGAATGCAAATAGTCTATAGGCAGGCAATTGTTACAATGGCCTGCTGCCCCCAAATATATTTATCACTGTTAGGAAACAGGCTAGAGAGGAAGAAAGAACAAAAACTATACTAACAAACTAATTCAGCTCCAAGAGCTGATTTGGGACACCATGTTGACCAGAGATGAGACAGGAGACAGGACACAGGATGCAAACACGGAGATGTATGGGATGGTATAATGGCACCAGTGGTTGTCTGGGCCTAAATATGGTAAAGTCAGGGGACAGGGTAATAGGAAGCTGCTATTCACAAGCACTGGACTGACAGGTTCAGTAACCTACAAGGGAAGTACTCACACCTGTCTCCAGGAATTCAGGCACAACCATCAACAGGGGGTCAGAATTCCCTCCCTCCACCATGAAGAAGAGATGCCAGACCCTACAATTCAACATGTGGCCAAGATGGCACCGGAGAGACCTGACCTCCTTACTTCAGGGCCTAGCCACCCTGAAGCCACTACAGGAAGGCCACAAACGAACAAACAAGAGAGGAAGGCCGCACTTCTGCACACACAAACACCGCACACCCATGTTCTGGACCTGAAAGTGCCAGCTAAAAGTTTGACAATGACTGAAGCCGGCTATGGACGCCTGGTTTGGGGACTGGCCTCGCCCAAGCCACTTTAGGAGAAGCAGATGGTATTTCTCCACACTGTCCCTCACCTGTATCCATGCCCTGGGCCTGCCTAGACTGAAAGTGCCAACTAAAAGCCAGCTCTAGAAGCCTGGTTTGGGGACTGGCCTGACCAAAGCCACTTCAGGAAGGACACAAACCAACAGAGAGAGGCAGGAAGGCAGGTAATACAAACCAACACCCATGCCATGGGCCTTCCAAACTGAAAGCACTGGCTCTGCAGTGACTGGGAGCCAGCTCTGGAGGCGTGGTTTGAGGCCTAGCCTCACTGAAGCCACTTCAGGAAGGGCACAAACAAGCAAACAGGAGAGGCAGGCCCCACTCCTCCACACTTTCACAAACACCCCACAACCATGGCCTGGGCCTGCCAAAACTGAAAGCCCGCTAAATGCTCAGCACTGACTGGGGAAGCCAGCTCTGGAGGCCTGTTTTGAGTTGTTAGCCTCACAAAAGCCACTTCAGGAAGGGCCCAATAGAGCAAACAGGAGAGGCAGGCCATGCTTCTCCACACACATTCACAAGCACCCCACACCCATGCCCTGGGCCACACCTGCCTGGAGGCTCAGCTTAGCTCTGTCTTCTGGAGTTGCCTCAAGGTCAGCTCGGTGCACCTGGGTTAGGTGTTCTCCACAAACAGGCTGCACCTGCGCATGGTCAGCGTTCCTCCAGGCTTCCCCACACAGACAAGCGGCGGCTGCCTGGTAGAACGGGTGTACAGAAGCCCAGGCCCCACCACCGAGCCACAGTGAGCCTGACTAGCTTTGTAGGCCCGAACACAACTAGAGGGCCCTCAGAGAAAGGAGCTGCTTCCTAGCCTCAGTGGCAAGTCTGCTTGTTCCAGGCAGAACTGACCTAAACCAGTCCAGTGCACCTTGACCTCGCACTTCCTCTTTGCCCCTCCCCTCTTGATCTGTGATGTCCTATAAGCCCTGCCCCTTCACCTCACTTCCTGTCTCATGCTCCACCTCTTTCAAGCTGATGCTGCATAAGCCCCACCCCTGCAGCTCTCACTTCCACCCCCGTGCCCCTCCCCTCTCATGCTGTGATACCCCATAAACCAGGCCCCTTTAGCTCTAGCTTCCAGGCTCTTGCCCGCCCCTCTGTGCTGTGATGCCACAAAAGCCCCACCCCTGCATCTCAGGCCCCACTCCTCCACACACTTCCACAGCCACCCTACAACCGTGGCATGGGCCTGCAAAGACAAAGCCATAGCTAAAAGGATCGGCATTGACGAAACCAGCTCCTGGTTTGAGGCCTAGCCTCACCAAAGCCACATCAGGAAGGGCCCAAAAGAGCAAACAGGGGAGGCAGGCTGCACTTCTCCACACACTTTCACAAACACCCCACACTCATTCCCTGGTCCCCACCTGGCAGGAAGCTCAGCTTAGCTCTGCTTGTCTTCCGGAGTTGCCTCAAGGTCAGCTCGGTGCACCTGGGTCCAGCCTTCTCCACCAACAAGCTGCATCTGCGCACGGTCGTCCAGGCTTCCCAACATGGAAAAGTGGCTGCTGCCTGGTGGGACGGGTGTATGGAAGCCCAGACCCACCACCAAACCACAGTGAGCCTGACCAGCTTTGTAGGCCCGAACACAACTAGAGGACCCTCAGAGAAAGGAGCTCTTCCTTAGCCACCTGCAGGTCTGCTGGTTCAAGGCAGAGCAACCTAAACCAGTCCAGCGCCCAAGCTACGCCCCTTGACCTCTGACTTCCCCTCCCCTCTTGTTCTGTGTCACACCATAAGCACTGTCCCTTCACCTCTCACTTCCTTGCCCTTGGCCCTCCCCTCTCACGTTGTGATGCCCAGAAGCACCGCCCATGCACCTCAAGCTTCCAGGTTCTTGCTCCACCTCCCCGCCCCCTAGATGCTCCTTCTGCCCCAGCACCTCACACTTACACACCCTTACCCCTCCCCTCTCCTGCTGTGATGCCCCACAAGCCACCCCCCCCTGCACCTCAGGCCCCACTCCTCCACACACATTCACAGCCAACCACAACCATTGCCTGGGGATGCCAAGGCTGAAAGCACAAGCACAAGCTAAAGCTAAAGGCTCCGAAGGCCTGGTTTGAGGCCAGCCTCAACAAAGTCACTTCAGGAAGGGCACAAATGAGCAAACACGAGAGGCAGGCCGTGCTCCTCCACACATTCATCCCCACCCCACAACCTTGGTCAGGGCCTGCCCCACCTCAGGACCTGGCCGCGGCCTCCACGGCGCCCTCCGGGGCCGGCTTTCCCTCGGCCCCGCTCCGCCCTCGGCCCCCCGCCGGCTACGGGGCGACCACGGGCGACCCGGGACCACAGGCCCGGAGGGCCGGGCGCGGAGCACTCCCCTCAGGTCTCCGCCCGAGGCGGAAGGCCGCGCCGCCCGGGCCTCGGCGGCCCCGGCCCCGCACTGCGGCGGGAGCTGGGCGGGAGCTGGGCGGCGCCCGGCGTCCCGACGCCCACACCTCCAGGACGGGGAGGGGCCGGGAGGGAGCCGGGTCACCCGCCGGAGGGAAGCGGGGAGGGCGGCGTGACTGTTTACCTTTCCTCCCGCCCGCGCCTCGCCCCGCGGGCCGGGCCCAGCGCCTCTCCCGGCGACCGCCACGCGCAGCCCTGGCCCCGGCCCAGGAAGCCCACGGTGACTCAGCGATTTCCCCACCGCCGATTCCCGCCTCTCCGGCCTCTCGTGTGAAATCTCGCGATATCGCCGATGGGTAGGCCCGGCGCCCGCCGCAGCTCCCAGCGCCCGGCCGTGGAGGGAAGTCGGGCCGTGCCCTTTGAGTAACTTTGGTTTACAATGAGTGAAGCAGCCGCCGGTGGCTCCCGCCCGCCGTCCCAGCTACTCAGGAGGCTGAGCTCTGAGAATTGCGGGGCAAGGCCAGCCCGGGCAGCCAAGTCCGTGAGCGTCTTGGGTGCTGACCCTGAGTGTTTGTGCTCAAGGCTGCAGCTCTACTTGCAGATTTGTGTGGTTGACTGGAGATAAGAATCTCATGGACTTTTCTGCCTGGCCTGGGCCGGCTTCGAACCATGATCCTCTGATCCCAGCCTCCTGAAAAGCTGGGACTAAAGGCAAAAGCCACCTGCACGCAGCTTTGTTCAACTGGTAGAGCACTAGCCTTGCGCACAAACGCTCAGAGACAGTACCCAGGCCGTGAGTTCAAGTCCCAGGAACAGCATGAGTACATGCAGCACACGTGCATGTGCGTGTGCACACTCACACACAATCTTCTCTGTAGGTCTTAAAATTGCCAAGACTGCACCATCATGCATGTGTCACTGTAGGGAGCATTGGAAAGGAGTGTTCACCAGTGTTGTTAAGCGTAAGCCGCAGTTTATGGTTTCAAGGAGAAAATGAAGCATATGACCAAGGGTCATCAAATGTTTAAGAAGCACTGTGGGGGGCTGGGGATATAGCCTAGTGGCAAGAGTGCCTGCCTCGGATACACGAGGCCCTAGGTTCGATTCCCCAGCACCACATATACAGAAAACGGCCAGAAGGGGCGCTGTGGCTCAAGTGGCAGAGTGCTAGCCTTGAGCGGGAAGAAGCCAGGGACAGTGCTCAGGCCCTGAGTCCAAGGCCCAGGACTGGCAAAAAAAAAAAAAAAAAAAAAAAAAAGAAGCACTTTGGGCTCACACCTGTAATCCCAGGAACTCAGGACACTGAGATTTAAGGATCATGGTTGGAAGCCACTCCAGGCAGAAAAGTCGATGAGAATCTCATCTCTAATTAACCACATTCTGACAGTAGGGTCTCTAGTATAACTAGGATGCTTCTTATAAAGTGGGACCTGGACAGATTTGCACAAATGCTCTTTGGAGAAAATGCAGTATGAAAGAAAATAAAGGCTGCTCCTATTTCTGCTTTCTCTACAAAGTGTGTCGGAATTCAGAGTTCTTCAAGCTCTTCAGTACCTAGGACAGTGAACCAGAAATGATTAGGAAACATCTTACCTGATGCTGTCTTCTGTTTACCTTATGCTGTCTTCTGTACACACTGGCCAGACTCAGACTCGAGTAAAGTTTTACAATACTTTCTTTACCAGATGTCCTGTCCTGTCAGTCCACAGCTTCTCAACACAAATGTAAGAGCAGTAATCAGAAAGCAAGGAGACACAGCTTGTAACCAGTGGCCCACACCTATACTCCTAGCTATTCAGAAGGCTGAGATCTGAAGATCGTGGTTTGAAGCCAGGCTATGCAGGAAAATAAGACTTATCAACTTAAATGTAGAACTGTAGCTCAAGTGGGAGAGTACTAACCTTGAGCAAAAATGTTCAGGGACAAAACACAATTCCTAAGTTAAGGATCCACCAACACACACACACACACACACACACACTCTCTCTCTCTCTCTCTCTCTCTCTCTCTCTCTCTCTCTCCCTCTCTCACTCTCTCTCTCAAAAAAAAAAACAGAGACTGGGTTTTAATACAAGTAATTTTGAAGCAATACCCTTGGAGAACTGTTACAGAAAAGGAGTACTGTAGACTCCATTTTGTCCTTGTTAGCATTTCCCTAGCCTCAGGGCCTCAGCTCCTCCCACTAGCCCCCAATCCACCTATACCTAAGGAGCCACTCCTACTCACTACCTACCTACTTCCCCTTTATCCCCAGAGATAGAAGCTGCCACCTGCATAAGGTGCAGACTGCCACATAGCTCTCTCTCCCGTGGGAACTATAGCCCCACTAATAAACCTTCTTAGGAACCTTTTTCTCCTGTCTGTGATTATCTCCACATGGTCCTCTGGGATGGCCGGGACAGATCCTTTCAGTTCTCAGCAGGACTCTCCTTTTAGTTTATTTTTAATTTTGTTTTGTTTTGCCAGTCCTGGGCCTTGGACTCAGGGCCTGAGCACTGTCCCTGGCTCCTTTTTGATCAAGGCTAGAGCACTCTACCACTTGAGCCACAGCGCCCCTTCTGGATTTTTCTATATATGTGGTGCTGAGGAATCGAACCCAGGGCTTCATGTGATTTTTAATTTTGATACTATCATTTTATATGACCAAAAGCACATAGGCATTGCACCTTTGTATTCCTCCCCTTACTATCATCCTTTAGTTTCACAGTGTGTGACTGCATAGTTATTTCATTGTGTGTGTGTGCACACGCCTGTCCTTGTGCTTGAATGTAAGGCCTGGGCTTTTTTGTATTTTTTTTTGTGGGGGGGGGCGGGACTCAAGGATGATGTTCTATCAGTTAATCCACAGCTCTGCTTTCAGATTTCTGGTAGTTCACTGGAGGTGTCAGATGGACTTTTCTGCCCCGGGCTGCCTTCCAACTGTGACCCTCAGATCTCAGCACCACAGCAGGCGGGATCACAGGTGTGAGCCCCCACCTCCCTTCCTGTTCGGTTTTGTGAACTAGTCTCTGCCCCTCCACCCTTCAACCTCCCAAGTCCTAAATTACAGGCATCCGGCACCAAACCCACTCAGTCTCTCTCTCCCAAATCTGGTGCACTTCTCCTTAGTCGCAGAGCCGGGACCGGCCTGGGGCCCCCCGCCGGCGACCCTCCCGGAAGGACCTGGCCGCGGCCTCCACGGCGCCCTCCGGGCCGGGCTTTCCCTCGGCCCCGCTCCGCCCTCGGCCTCCCGCCGGCTACGGGGGTGACCACGGGCGACCCGGGACCGCAGGCCCCGAGGGCCGGGCGCGGGGAACTCCCCTCAGGTCTCCGCCCGAGGCGGAAGGCCGCGCCGCCCGGGCCTCGGCGGCCCCGGGCCCGCACTGCGGCGGGAGCTGGGCGGGAGCTGGGCGGCGCCGGCGTCCCGACGCCCACACCTCCAGGACGGGGAGGGGCCGGGAGGGAGCCCGGGTCACCCCGCCGGAGGGAAGCGGGGAGGGCGGCGTGACTGTTTACCTTTCCTCCCGCCCGCGCCTCGCCCCGCGGGCCGGGCCCAGCGCCTCTCCCGGCGACCGCCACGCGCAGCCCTGGCCCCGGCCCAGGAAGCCCGCGGTGACTCAGCGATTTCCCCACCGCCGATTCCCGCCTCTCCGGCCTCTCGTGTGAAATCTCGCGATATCGCCGATGGGTAGGCCCGGCGCCCGCCGCAGCTCCCAGCGCCCGGCCGTGGAGGGAAGTCGGGCCGTGCCCTTTGAGTAACTTTGGTTTACAATGAGTGAAGCAGCCGCCGGTGGCTCCCGCCCGCCGTCCCAGCTACTCAGGAGGCTGAGCTCTGAGAATTGCGGGGCAAGGCCAGCCCGGGCAGCCAAGTCCGTGAGCGTCTTGGGTGCTGGCCCTGAGTGTTTGTGCTCAAGGCTGCAGCTCTACTTGCAGATTTGTGTGGTTGACTGGAGATAAGAATCTCATGGACTTTTCTGCCTGGCCTGGGCCGGCTTCGAACCATGATCCTCTGATCCCAGCCTCCTGAAAAGCTGGACTAAAGGCAAAAGCCACCTGCACGCAGCTTTGTTCAACTGGTAGAGCACTAGCCTTGCGCACAAACGCTCAGAGACAGTACCCAGGCCGTGAGTTCAAGTCCCAGGAACAGCATGAGTACATGCAGCACACGTGCATGTGCGTGTGCACACTCACACACAATCTTCTCTGTAGGTCTTAAAATTGCCAAGACTGCACCATCATGCATGTGTCACTGTAGGGAGCATTGGAAAGGAGTGTTCACCAGTGTTGTTAAGTGTAAGCTGCAGTTTATGGTTTCAAGGAGAAAATGAAGCATATGACCAAGGGTCATCAAATGTTTAAGAAGCACTGTGGGGGGCTGGGGATATAGCCTAGTGGCAAGAGTGCCTGCCTCGGATACACGAGGCCCTAGGTTCGATTCCCCAGCACCACATATACAGAAAACGGCCAGAAGGGGCGCTGTGGCTCAAGTGGCAGAGTGCTAGCCTTGAGCGGGAAGAAGCCAGGGACAGTGCTCAGGCCCTGAGTCCAAGGCCCAGGACTGGCAAAAAAAAAAAAAAAAAAAAGAAGCACTTTGGGCTCACACCTGTAATCCCAGGAACTCAGGACACTGAGATTTAAGGATCATGGTTGGAAGCCACTCCAGGCAGAAAAGTCGATGAGAATCTCATCTCTAATTAACCACATTCTGACAGTAGGGTCTCTAGTATAACTAGGATGCTTCTTATAAAGTGGGACCTGGACAGATTTGCACAAAATGCTCTTTGGAGAAAATGCAGTATGAAAGAAAATAAAGGCTGCTCCTATTTCTGCTTTCTCTACAAAGTGTGTCGGAATTCAGAGTTCTTCAAGCTCTTCAGTACCTAGGACAGTGAACCAGAAATGATTAGGAAACATCTTACCTGATGCTGTCTTCTGTTTACCTTATGCTGTCTTCTGTACACACTGGCCAGACTCAGACTCGAGTAAAGTTTTACAATACTTTCTTACCAGATGTCCTGTCCTGTCAGTCCACAGCTTCTCAACACAAATGTAAGAGCAGTAATCAGAAAGCAAGGAGACACAGCTTGTAACCAGTGGCCCACACCTATACTCCTAGCTATTCAGAAGGCTGAGATCTGAAGATCGTGGTTTGAAGCCAGGCTATGCAGGAAAATAAGACTTATCAACTTAAATGTAGAACTGTAGCTCAAGTGGGAGAGTACTAACCTTGAGCAAAAATGTTCAGGGACAAAACACAATTCCTAAGTTAAGGATCCACCAACACACACACACACACACACACACACACTCTCTCTCTCTCTCTCTCTCTCTCTCTCTCTCTCTCCCTCTCTCACTCTCTCTCTCAAAAAAAAAACAGAGACTGGGTTTTAATACAAGTAATTTTGAAGCAATACCCTTGGAGAACTGTTACAGAAAAGGAGTACTGTAGACTCCATTTTGTCCTTGTTAGCATTTCCCTAGCCTCAGGGCCTCAGCTCCTCCCACTAGCCCCCAATCCACCTATACCTAAGGAGCCACTCCTACTCACTACCTACCTACTTCCCCTTTATCCCCAGAGATAGAAGCTGCCACCTGCATAAGGTGCAGACTGCCACATAGCTCTCTCTCCCGTGGGAACTATAGCCCCACTAATAAACCTTCTTAGGAACCTTTTTCTCCTGTCTGTGATTATCTCCACATGGTCCTCTGGGATGGCCGGGACAGATCCTTTCAGTTCTCAGCAGGACTCTCCTTTTAGTTTATTTTAATTTTGTTTTGTTTTGCCAGTCCTGGGCCTTGGACTCAGGGCCTGAGCACTGTCCCTGGCTCCTTTTTGATCAAGGCTAGAGCACTCTACCACTTGAGCCACAGCGCCCCTTCTGGATTTTTCTATATATGTGGTGCTGAGGAATCGAACCCAGGGCTTCATGTGATTTTTAATTTTGATACTATCATTTTATATGACCAAAAGCACATAGGCATTGCACCTTTGTATTCCTCCCCTTACTATCATCCTTTAGTTTCACAGTGTGTGACTGCATAGTTATTTCATTGTGTGTGTGTGCACACGCCTGTCCTTGTGCTTGAATGTAAGGCCTGGGCTTTTTTGTATTTTTTTTGTGGGGGGGGGGCGGGACTCAAGGATGATGTTCTATCAGTTAATCCACAGCTCTGCTTTCAGATTTCTGGTAGTTCACTGGAGGTGTCAGATGGACTTTTCTGCCCCGGGCTGCCTTCCAACTGTGACCCTCAGATCTCAGCACCACAGCAGGCGGGATCACAGGTGTGAGCCCCCACCTCCCTTCCTGTTCGGTTTTGTGAACTAGTCTCTGCCCCTCCACCCTTCAACCTCCCAAGTCCTAAATTACAGGCATCCGGCACCAAACCCACTCAGTCTCTCTCTCCCAAATCTGGTGCACTTCTCCTTAGTCGCAGAGCCGGGACCGGCCTGGGGCCCCCGCCGGCGACCCTCCCGGAAGGACCTGGCCGCGGCCTCCACGGCGCCCTCCGGGGCCGGGCTTTCCCTCGGCCCCGCTCCGCCCTCGGCCTCCCGCCGGCTACGGGGGTGACCACGGGCGACCCGGGACCGCAGGCCCCGAGGGCCGGGCGCGGGGAACTCCCCTCAGGTCTCCGCCCGAGGCGGAAGGCCGCGCCGCCCGGGCCTCGGCGGCCCCGGGCCCGCACTGCGGCGGGAGCTGGGCGGGAGCTGGGCGGCGCCCGGCGTCCCGACGCCCACACCTCCAGGACGGGGAGGGGCCGGGAGGGAGCCCGGGTCACCCCGCCGGAGGGAAGCGGGGAGGGCGGCGTGACTGTTTACCTTTCCTCCCGCCCGCGCCTCGCCCCGCGGGCCGGGCCCAGCGCCTCTCCCGGCGACCGCCACGCGCAGCCCTGGCCCCGGCCCAGGAAGCCCGCGGTGACTCAGCGATTTCCCCACCGCCGATTCCCGCCTCTCCGGCCTCTCGTGTGAAATCTCGCGATATCGCCGATGGGTAGGCCCCGGCGCCCGCCGCAGCTCCCAGCGCCCGGCCGTGGAGGGAAGTCGGGCCGTGCCCTTTGAGTAACTTTGGTTTACAATGAGTGAAGCAGCCGCCGGTGGCTCCCGCCCGCCGTCCCAGCTACTCAGGAGGCTGAGCTCTGAGAATTGCGGGGCAAGGCCAGCCCGGGCAGCCAAGTCCGTGAGCGTCTTGGGTGCTGGCCCTGAGTGTTTGTGCTCAAGGCTGCAGCTCTACTTGCAGATTTGTGTGGTTGACTGGAGATAAGAATCTCATGGACTTTTCTGCCTGGCCTGGGCCGGCTTCGAACCATGATCCTCTGATCCCAGCCTCCTGAAAAGCTGGGACTAAAGGCAAAAGCCACCTGCACGCAGCTTTGTTCAACTGGTAGAGCACTAGCCTTGCGCACAAACGCTCAGAGACAGTACCCAGGCCGTGAGTTCAAGTCCCAGGAACAGCATGAGTACATGCAGCACACGTGCATGTGCGTGTGCACACTCACACACAATCTTCTCTGTAGGTCTTAAAATTGCCAAGACTGCACCATCATGCATGTGTCACTGTAGGGAGCATTGGAAAGGAGTGTTCACCAGTGTTGTTAAGTGTAAGCTGCAGTTTATGGTTTCAAGGAGAAAATGAAGCATATGACCAAGGGTCATCAAATGTTTAAGAAGCACTGTGGGGGGCTGGGGATATAGCCTAGTGGCAAGAGTGCCTGCCTCGGATACACGAGGCCCTAGGTTCGATTCCCCAGCACCACATATACAGAAAACGGCCAGAAGGGGCGCTGTGGCTCAAGTGGCAGAGTGCTAGCCTTGAGCGGGAAGAAGCCAGGGACAGTGCTCAGGCCCTGAGTCCAAGGCCCAGGACTGGCAAAAAAAAAAAAAAAAAAAAGAAGCACTTTGGGCTCACACCTGTAATCCCAGGAACTCAGGACACTGAGATTTAAGGATCATGGTTGGAAGCCACTCCAGGCAGAAAAGTCGATGAGAATCTCATCTCTAATTAACCACATTCTGACAGTAGGGTCTCTAGTATAACTAGGATGCTTCTTATAAAGTGGGACCTGGACAGATTTGCACAAAATGCTCTTTGGAGAAAATGCAGTATGAAAGAAATAAAGGCTGCTCCTATTTCTGCTTTCTCTACAAAGTGTGTCGGAATTCAGAGTTCTTCAAGCTCTTCAGTACCTAGGACAGTGAACCAGAAATGATTAGGAAACATCTTACCTGATGCTGTCTTCTGTTTACCTTATGCTGTCTTCTCTACACACTGGCCAGACTCAGACTCGAGTAAAGTTTTACAATACTTTCTTTACCAGATGTCCTGTCCTGTCAGTCCACAGCTTCTCAACACAAATGTAAGAGCAGTAATCAGAAAGCAAGGAGACACAGCTTGTAACCAGTGGCCCACACCTATACTCCTAGCTATTCAGAAGGCTGAGATCTGAAGATCGTGGTTTGAAGCCAGGCTATGCAGGAAAATAAGACTTATCAACTTAAATGTAGAACTGTAGCTCAAGTGGGAGAGTACTAACCTTGAGCAAAAATGTTCAGGGACAAAACACAATTCCTAAGTTAAGGATCCACCAACACACACACACACACACACACACACTCTCTCTCTCTCTCTCTCTCTCTCTCTCTCTCACTCTCTCTCAAAAAAAAACAGAGACTGGGTTTTAATACAAGTAATTTTGAAGCAATACCCTTGGAGAACTGTTACAGAAAAGGAGTACTGTAGACTCCATTTTGTCCTTGTTAGCATTTCCCTAGCCTCAGGGCCTCAGCTCCTCCCACTAGCCCCCAGATCCACCTATACCTAAGGAGCCACTCCTACTCACTACCTACCTACTTCCCCTTTATCCCCAGAGATAGAAGCTGCCACCTGCATAAGGTGCAGACTGCCACATAGCTCTCTCTCCCGTGGGAACTATAGCCCCACTAATAAACCTTCTTAGGAACCTTTTTCTCCTGTCTGTGATTATCTCCACATGGTCCTCTGGGATGGCCGGGACAGATCCTTTCAGTTCTCAGCAGGACTCTCCTTTTAGTTTATTTTAATTTTGTTTTGTTTTGCCAGTCCTGGGCCTTGGACTCAGGGCCTGAGCACTGTCCCTGGCTCCTTTTTGATCAAGGCTAGAGCACTCTACCACTTGAGCCACAGCGCCCCTTCTGGATTTTTCTATATATGTGGTGCTGAGGAATCGAACCCAGGGCTTCATGTGATTTTAATTTTGATACTATCATTTTATATGACCAAAAGCACATAGGCATTGCACCTTTGTATTCCTCCCCTTACTATCATCCTTTAGTTTCACAGTGTGTGACTGCATAGTTATTTCATTGTGTGTGTGTGCACACGCCTGTCCTTGTGCTTGAATGTAAGGCCTGGGCTTTTTTGTATTTCTTTTGGGGGGGGGCGGGATTCAAGGATGATGTTCTATCAGTTAATCCACAGCTCTGCTTTCAGATTTCTGGTAGTTCACTGGAGGTGTCAGATGGACTTTTCTGCCCCGGGCTGCCTTCCAACTGTGACCCTCAGATCTCAGCACCACAGCAGGCGGGATCACAGGTGTGAGCCCCCACCTCCCTTCCTGTTCGGTTTTGTGAACTAGTCTCTGCCCCTCCACCCTTCAACCTCCCAAGTCCTAAATTACAGGCATCCGGCACCACAGCCACTCAGTCTCTCTCTCCCAAATCTGGTCCACTTCTCCTTAGTCGCAGAGCCGGGACCGGCCTGGAGCCCCCGCCGGCGACCCTCCCGGAAGGACCTGGCCGCGGCCTCCACGGCGCCCTCCGGGGCCGGGCTTTCCCTCGGCCCCGCTCCGCCCTCGGCCCCCCGCCGGCTACGGGGGCTACCACGGGCGACCCGGGACCGCAGGCCCGGAGGGCCGGGCGCGGGGCACTCCCCTCAGGTCTCCGCCCGAGGCGGAAGGCCGCGCCGCCCGGGCCTCGGCGGCCCCGGCCCCGCACTGCGGCGGGAGCTGGGCGGGAGCTGGGCGGCGCCCGGCGTCCCGACGCCCCCCACCTCCAGGACGGGGAGGGGCCGGGAGGGAGCCCGGGTCACCCCGCCGGAGGGAAGCGGGGAGGGCGGCGTGACTGTTTACCTTTCCTCCCGCCCGCGCCTCGCCCCGCGGGGCCGGGCCCAGCGCCTCTCCCGGCGACCGCCACGCGCAGCCCTGGCCCCGGCCCAGGAAGCCCGCGGTGACTCAGCGATTTCCCCACCGCCGATTCCCGCCTCTCCGGCCTCTCGTGTGAAATCTCGCGATATCACCGATGGGTAGGCCCGGCGCCGCCGCGCAGCTCCCAGCGCCCGGCCGTGGAGGGAAGTCGGGCCGTGCCCTTTGAGTAACTTTGGTTTACAATGAGTGAAGCAGCCGCCGGTGGCTCCCGCCCGCCGTCCCAGCTACTCAGGAGGCTGAGCTCTGAGAATTGCGGGGCAAGGCCAGCCCGGGCAGCCAAGTCCGTGAGCGTCTTGGGTGCTGACCCTGAGTGTTTGTGCTCAAGGCTGCAGCTCTACTTGCAGATTTGTGTGGTTGACTGGAGATAAGAATCTCATGGACTTTTCTGCCTGGCCTGGGCCGGCTTCGAACCATGATCCTCTGATCCCAGCCTCCTGAAAAGCTGGGACTAAAGGCAAAAGCCACCTGCACGCAGCTTTGTTCAACTGGTAGAGCACTAGCCTTGCGCACAAACGCTCAGAGACAGTACCCAGGCCGTGAGTTCAAGTCCCAGGAACAGCATGAGTACATGCAGCACACGTGCATGTGCGTGTGCACACTCACACACAATCTTCTCTGTAGGTCTTAAAATTGCCAAGACTGCACCATCATGCATGTGTCACTGTAGGGAGCATTGGAAAGGAGTGTTCACCAGTGTTGTTAAGTGTAACCTGCAGTTTATGGTTTCAAGGAGAAAATGAAGCATATGACCAAGGGTCATCAAATGTTTAAGAAGCACTGTGGGGGGCTGGGGATATAGCCTAGTGGCAAGAGTGCCTGCCTCGGATACACGAGGCCCTAGGTTCGATTCCCCAGCACCACATATACAGAAAACGGCCAGAAGGGGCGCTGTGGCTCAAGTGGCAGAGTGCTAGCCTTGAGCGGGAAGAAGCCAGGGACAGTGCTCAGGCCCTGAGTCCAAGGCCCAGGACTGGCAAAAAAAAAAAAAAAGAAGCACTTTGGGCTCACACCTGTAATCCCAGGAACTCAGGACACTGAGATTTAAGGATCATGGTTGGAAGCCACTCCAGGCAGAAAAGTCGATGAGAATCTCATCTCTAATTAACCACATTCTGACA
>NW_025960310.1:0-24817 GCF_023159225.1 Perognathus longimembris pacificus
TAGCTTAATAAATTAAGTACTTCCTGGTATGGTTACTGTACTGGTAACTCCCCAAAAGAATCTGGATTGTGGTGAGGGAACAGAGAAAAAAGCTCATTTAGACCTGCACTTACGAAGGTGGTAGGCAGCTGTATATCAGGGAGTAAACCTTCTGAGAATAAAAACAGCTGGAGCTTGTTAAGGTAATTACACAGGGGAAAGGATAATGTACTGGGAACTCCTCAGAAGAATCTGATTTGTGGTGAGGGGAGAGAGATAAAAGCTCATTTAGGAACGACATGAACATGCTGCGTAGGTAGCTGTTTATCAGTAAATATCTCCACTGAGATTAAGAAAAGCAGTAGCTTAATAAATTAAGTACTTCCTGGTATGGTTACTGTACTGGTAACTCCCCAAAAGAATCTGGATTGTGGTGAGGGAACAGAGAAAAAAGCTCATTTAGGACCTGCACTTACGAAGGGGGTAGGCAGCTGTATATCAGGGAGTAAACCTTCTGAGAATAAAAACAGCTGGAGCTTGTTAAGGTAATTACACAGGGGAAAGGATAATGTACTGGGAACTCCTCAGAAGAATCTGATTTGTGGTAGGGGAGAGAGATAAAAGCTCATTTAGGAACGACATGAACATGCTGCATAGGTAGCTGTTTATCAGTAAATATCTCCACTGAGATTAAGAAAAGCAGTAGCTTAATAAATTAAGTACTTCCTGGTATGGTTACTGTACTGGTAACTCCCCAAAAGAATCTGGATTGTGGTGAGGGAACAGAGAAAAAAGCTCATTTAGGACCTGCACTTACGAAGGGGGTAGGCAGCTGTATATCAGGGAGTATCCCTTCTGAGAATAAAAACAGCTGGAGCTTGTTAAGGTAATTACACAGGGGAAAGGATAATGTACTGGGAACTCCTCAGAAGAATCTGATTTGTGGTGAGGGGAGAGAGATAAAAGCTCATTTAGGAACGACATGAACATGCTGCGTAGGTAGCTGTTTATCAGTAAATATCTCCACTGAGATTAAGAAAAGCAGTAGCTTAATAAATTAAGTACTTCCTGTATGGTTACTGTACTGGTAACTCCCCAAAGAATCTGGATTGTGGTGAGGGAACAGAGAAAAAAGCTCATTTAGGACCTGCACTTACGAAGGGGGTAGGCAGCTGTATATCAGGGAGTAAACCTTCTGAGAATAAAAACAGCTGGAGCTTGTTAAGGTAATTACACAGGGGAAAGGATAATGTACTGGGAACTCCTCAGAAGAATCTGATTTGTGGTGAGGGGAGAGAGATAAAAGCTCATTTAGGAACGACATGAACATGCTGCGTAGGTAGCTGTTTATCAGTAAATATCTCCACTGAGATTAAGAAAAGCAGTAGCTTAATAAATTAAGTACTTCCTGGTATGGTTACTGTACTGGTAACTCCCCAAAAGAATCTGGATTGTGGTGAGGGAACAGAGAAAAAAGCTCATTTAGGACCTGCACTTACGAAGGGGGTAGGCAGCTGTATATCAGGGAGTATCCTTCTGAGAATAAAAACAGCTGGAGCTTGTTAAGGTAATTACACAGGGGAAAGGATAATGTACTGGGAACTCCTCAGAAGAATCTGATTTGTGGTGAGGGGAGAGAGATAAAAGCTCATTTAGGAACGACATGAACATGCTGCATAGGTAGCTGTTTATCAGTAAATATCTCCACTGAGATTAAGAAAAGCAGTAGCTTAATAAATTAAGTACTTCCTGGTATGGTTACTGTACTGGTAACTCCCCAAAAGAATCTGGATTGTGGTGAGGGAACAGAGAAAAAAGCTCATTTAGGACCTGCACTTACGAAGGGGGTAGGCAGCTGTATATCAGGGAGTACCTTCTGAGAATAAAAACAGCTGGAGCTTGTTAAGGTAATTACACAGGGGAAAGGATAATGTACTGGGAACTCCTCAGAAGAATCTGATTTGTGGTGAGGGGAGAGAGATAAAAGCTCATTTAGGAACGACATGAAATGCTGCATAGGTAGCTGTTTATCAGTAAATATCTCCACTGAGATTAAGAAAAGCAGTAGCTTAATAAATTAAGTACTTCCTGTATGGTTACTGTACTGGTAACTCCCCAAAAGAATCTGGATTGTGGTGAGGGAACAGAGAAAAAAGCTCATTTAGGACCTGCACTTACGAAGGGGGTAGGCAGCTGTATATCAGGGAGTATCCTTCTGAGAATAAAAACAGCTGGAGCTTGTTAAGGTAATTACACAGGGGAAAGGATAATGTACTGGGAACTCCTCAGAAGAATCTGATTTGTGGTGAGGGGAGAGAGATAAAAGCTCATTTAGGAACGACATGAACATGCTGCGTAGGTAGCTGTTTATCAGTAAATATCTCCACTGAGATTAAGAAAAGCAGTAGCTTAATAAATTAAGTACTTCCTGGTATGGTTACTGTACTGGTAACTCCCCAAAAGAATCTGGATTGTGGTGAGGGAACAGAGAAAAAAGCTCATTTAGGACCTGCACTTACGAAGGGGGTAGGCAGCTGTATATCAGGGAGTAAACCTTCTGAGAATAAAAACAGCTGGAGCTTGTTAAGGTAATTACACAGGGGAAAGGATAATGTACTGGGAACTCCTCAGAAGAATCTGATTTGTGGTAGGGGGAGAGAGATAAAAGCTCATTTAGGAACGACATGAACATGCTGCGTAGGTAGCTGTTTATCAGTAAATATCTCCACTGAGATTAAGAAAAGCAGTAGCTTAATAAATTAAGTACTTCCTGGTATGGTTACTGTACTGGTAACTCCCCAAAAGAATCTGGATTGTGGTGAGGGAACAGAGAAAAAAGCTCATTTAGGACCTGCACTTACGAAGGGGGTAGGCAGCTGTATATCAGGGAGTATCCCTTCTGAGAATAAAAACAGCTGGAGCTTGTTAAGGTAATTACACAGGGGAAAGGATAATGTACTGGGAACTCCTCAGAAGAATCTGATTTGTGGTGAGGGGAGAGAGATAAAAGCTCATTTAGGAACGACATGAACATGCTGCGTAGGTAGCTGTTTATCAGTAAATATCTCCACTGAGATTAAGAAAAGCAGTAGCTTAATAAATTAAGTACTTCCTGGTATGGTTACTGTACTGGTAACTCCCCAAAAGAACCTGGATTGTGGTGAGGGAACAGAGAAAAAAGCTCATTTAGGACCTGCCCTTACGAAGGGGGTAGGCAGCTGTATATCAGGGAGTATCCCTTCTGAGAATAAAAACAGCTGGAGCTTGTTAAGGTAATTACACAGGGGAAAGGATAATGTACTGGGAACTCCTCAGAAGAATCTGATTTGTGGTGAGGGGAGAGAGATAAAAGCTCATTTAGGAACGACATGAACATGCTGCGTAGGTAGCTGTTTATCAGTAAATATCTCCACTGAGATTAAGAAAAGCAGTAGCTTAATAAATTAAGTACTTCCTGGTATGGTTACTGTACTGGTAACTCCCCAAAAGAATCTGGATTGTGGTGAGGGAACAGAGAAAAAAGCTCATTTAGGACCTGCACTTACGAAGGGGGTAGGCAGCTGTATATCAGGGAGTACCTTCTGAGAATAAAAACAGCTGGAGCTTGTTAAGGTAATTACACAGGGGAAAGGATAATGTACTGGGAACTCCTCAGAAGAATCTGATTTGTGGTGAGGGGAGAGAGATAAAAGCTCATTTAGGAACGACATGAACATGCTGCGTAGGGAGCTGTTTATCAGTAAATATCTCCACTGAGATTAAGAAAAGCAGTAGCTTAATAAATTAAGTACTTCCTGGTATGGTTACTGTACTGGTAACTCCCCAAAAGAATCTGGATTGTGGTGAGGGAACAGAGAAAAAAGCTCATTTAGGACCTGCACTTACGAAGGGGTAGGCAGCTGTATATCAGGGAGTAAACCTTCTGAGAATAAAAACAGCTGGAGCTTGTTAAGGTAATTACACAGGGGAAAGGATAATGTACTGGGAACTCCTCAGAAGAATCTGATTTGTGGTGAGGGGAGAGAGATAATAGCTCATTTAGGAACGACATGAACATGCTGCGTAGGTAGCTGTTTATCAGTAAATATCTCCACTGAGATTAAGAAAAGCAGTAGCTTAATAAATTAAGTACTTCCTGTATGGTTACTGTACTGGTAACTCCCCAAAAGAATCTGGATTGTGGTGAGGGAACAGAGAAAAAAGCTCATTTAGGACCTGCACTTACGAAGGGGGTAGGCAGCTGTATATCAGGGAGTATCCCTTCTGAGAATAAAAACAGCTGGAGCTTGTTAAGGTAATTACACAGGGGAAAGGATAATGTACTGGGAACTCCTCAGAAGAATCTGATTTGTGGTGAGGGGAGAGAGATAAAAGCTCATTTAGGAACGACATGAACATGCTGCGTAGGTAGCTGTTTATCAGTAAATATCTCCACTGAGATTAAGAAAAGCAGTAGCTTAATAAATTAAGTACTTCCTGGTATGGTTACTGTACTGGTAACTCCCCAAAAGAATCTGGATTGTGGTGAGGGAACAGAGAAAAAAGCTCATTTAGGACCTGCACTTACGAAGGGGGTAGGCAGCTGTATATCAGGGAGTAAACCTTCTGAGAATAAAAACAGCTGGAGCTTGTTAAGGTAATTACACAGGGGAAAGGATAATGTACTGGGAACTCCTCAGAAGAATCTGATTTGTGGTGAGGGGAGAGAGATAAAGCTCATTTAGGAACGACATGAACATGCTGCGTAGGTAGCTGTTTATCAGTAAATATCTCCACTGAGATTAAGAAAAGCAGTAGCTTAATAAATTAAGTACTTCCTGTATGGTTACTGTACTGGTAACTCCCCAAAAGAATCTGGATTGTGGTGAGGGAACAGAGAAAAAAGCTCATTTAGGACCTGCACTTACGAAGGGGGTAGGCAGCTGTATATCAGGGAGTATCCCTTCTGAGAATAAAAACAGCTGGAGCTTGTTAAGGTAATTACACAGGGGAAAGGATAATGTACTGGGAACTCCTCAGAAGAATCTGATTTGTGGTGAGGGGAGAGAGATAAAAGCTCATTTAGGAACGACATGAACATGCTGCATAGGTAGCTGTTTATCAGTAAATATCTCCACTGAGATTAAGAAAAGCAGTAGCTTAATAAATTAAGTACTTCCTGTATGGTTACTGTACTGGTAACTCCCCAAAAGAATCTGGATTGTGGTGAGGGAACAGAGAAAAAAGCTCATTTAGGACCTGCACTTACGAAGGGGGTAGGCAGCTGTATATCAGGGAGTAAACCTTCTGAGAATAAAAACAGCTGGAGCTTGTTAAGGTAATTACACAGGGGAAAGGATAATGTACTGGGAACTCCTCAGAAGAATCTGATTTGTGGTGAGGGGAGAGAGATAAAAGCTCATTTAGGAACGACATGAACATGCTGCGTAGGTAGCTGTTTATCAGTAAATATCTCCACTGAGATTAAGAAAAGCAGTAGCTTAATAAATTAAGTACTTCCTGGTATGGTTACTGTACTGGTAACTCCCCAAAAGAACCTGGATTGTGGTGAGGGAACAGAGAAAAAAGCTCATTTAGGACCTGCACTTACGAAGGGGGTAGGCAGCTGTATATCAGGGAGTACCTTCTGAGAATAAAAACAGCTGGAGCTTGTTAAGGTAATTACACAGGGGAAAGGATAATGTACTGGGAACTCCTCAGAAGAATCTGATTTGTGGTGAGGGGAGAGAGATAAAAGCTCATTTAGGAACGACATGAAAATGCTGCATAGGTAGCTGTTTATCAGTAAATATCTCCACTGAGATTAAGAAAAGCAGTAGCTTAATAAATTAAGTACTTCCTGGTATGGTTACTGTACTGGTAACTCCCCAAAAGAATCTGGATTGTGGTGAGGGAACAGAGAAAAAAGCTCATTTAGGACCTGCACTTACGAAGGGGGTAGGCAGCTGTATATCAGGGAGTAAACCTTCTGAGAATAAAAACAGCTGGAGCTTGTTAAGGTAATTACACAGGGGAAAGGATAATGTACTGGGAACTCCTCAGAAGAATCTGATTTGTGGTGAGGGGAGAGAGATAAAAGCTCATTTAGGAACGACATGAACATGCTGCGTAGGTAGCTGTTTATCAGTAAATATCTCCACTGAGATTAAGAAAAGCAGTAGCTTAATAAATTAAGTACTTCCTGGTATGGTTACTGTACTGGTAACTCCCCAAAAGAATCTGGATTGTGGTGAGGGAACAGAGAAAAAAGCTCATTTAGGACCTGCACTTACGAAGGGGGTAGGCAGCTGTATATCAGGGAGTAAACCTTCTGAGAATAAAAACAGCTGGAGCTTGTTAAGGTAATTACACAGGGGAAAGGATAATGTACTGGGAACTCCTCAGAAGAATCTGATTTGTGGTGAGGGGAGAGAGATAAAAGCTGATTTAGGAGCGACATGAAAATGCTGCATAGTAGCTGTTTATCAGTAAATATCTCCACTGAGATTAAGAAAAGCAGTAGCTTAATAAATTAAGTACTTCCTGGTATGGTTACTGTACTGGTAACTCCCCAAAAGAATCTGGATTGTGGTGAGGGAACAGAGAAAAAAGCTCATTTAGGACCTGCACTTACGAAGGGGGTAGGCAGCTGTATATTAGGGAGTATCCCTTCTGAGAATAAAAACAGCTGGATCTTGTTAAGGTAATTACACAGGGGAAAGGATAATGTACTGGGAACTCCTCAGAAGAATCTGATTTGTGGTGAGGGGAGAGAGATAAAAGCTCATTTAAGAACGACCTGAACAAGCTGCATAAGTAGCTGTTTATCAGTAAATATCTCCACTGAGATTAAGAAAAGCAGTAGCTTAATAAATTAAGTACTTCCTGCTATGGTTACTGTACTGGTAATTCCCCAAAAATCTGGAATGTGGTGAGGGAACAGAGAAAAAAGCTCATTTAGGACCTGCACTTACGAAGGGGGTAGGCAGCTGTATATCAGGGAGTAAACCTTCTGATAATAAAAACAGCTGGAGGTTGTTAAGGTAATTACACAGGGGAAAGGATAATGTACTGGGAACTCCTCAGAAGAATCTGATTTGTGGTGAGGGGAGAGAGATAAAAGCTCATTTAGGAACGACATGAACATGCTGCGTAGGTAGCTGTTTATCAGTAAATATCTCCACTGAGATTAAGAAAAGCAGTTGCTTAATAAATTAAGTACTTCCTGGTATGGTTACTGTACTGGTAACTCCCCAAAAGAACCTGGATTGTGGTGAGGGAACAGAGAAAAAAGCTCATTTAGGACCTGCACTTACGAAGGGGGTAGGCAGCTGTATATCAGGGAGTATCCCTTCTGAGAATAAAAACAGCTGGAGCTTGTTAAGGTAATTACACAGGGGAAAGGATAAAGTACTGGGAACTCCTCAGAAGAGTCTGATTTGTGGTGAGGGGAGAGAGAAAAAGCTCATTTAAGAACGACATGAATATGCTGCATAGGTAGCTGTTTATCAGTAAATATCTCCACTGAGATTAAGAAAAGCAGTAGCTTAATAAATTAAGTGCTTCCTGGTATGGTTACTGTACCGGTAACTCCCCAAAAGAATCTGGAATGTGGTGAGGGAACAGAGAAAAAAGCTCCTTTAGGACCTGCACTTACGAAGGGGGTAGGCAGCTGTATATCAGGGAGTAAACCTTCTGAGAATAAAAACAGCTGGAGCTTGTTACGGTAATTACACAGGGGAAAGGATAATGTACTGGGAACTCCTCAGAAGAATCTGATTTGTGGTGAGGGAGAGAGATAAAAGCTGCTAATTTAGGAACGACATGAACATGCTGCATAGGTAGCTGTTTATCAGTAAATATCTCCACTGAGATTAAGAAAAGCAGTAGCTTAATAAATTAAGTACTTCCTGTTGTGGTTACTGTACTGGTAACTCCCCAAAAGAATCTGGATTGTGGTGAGGGAACAGAGAATAAAGCTCATTTAGGACCTGCACTTACGAAGGGGGTAGGCAGCTGTATATCAGGGAGTATCCCTTCTGCGAATAAAAACAGCTGGAGCTTGTTAAGGTAATTACACAGGGGAAAGGATAATGTACTGGGAACTCCTCAGAAGAATCTGATTTGTGGTGAAGCGAGAAAGATAAAAGCTCATTTGGAACGACATGAACATGCTGCGTAGGTAGCTGTTTATCAGTAAATATCTCCACTGAGATTAAGAAAAGCAGTAGCTTAATAAATTAAGTACGTCCTGTTATGGTTACTGTACTGGTAACTCCCCAAAAGAATCTGGATTGTGGTGAGGGAACAGAGAAAAAAGCTCATTTAGGACCTGCACTTACGAAGGGGGTAGGCAGCTGTATATCAGGGTGTAAACCTTCTGAGAATAAAAACCGCTGGAGTTTGTTAAGGTAATTACACAGGGGAAGGGATAATGTACTGGGAACTCCTCAGAAGAATCTGATTTGTGGTGAGTGGAGAGAGATAAAAGCTCATTTAGGAACGACATGAACATGCTGCATAGGTAGCTGTTTATCAGTAAATATCTCCACTGAGATTAAGAAAAGCAGTAGCTTAATAAATTAAGTACTTCCTGTTGTGGTTACTATACTGGTAACTCCCCAAAAGAATCTGGATTGTAGTGAGGGAACAGAGAAAAAAGCTCATTTAGGACCTGCACTTACGAAGGGGGTAGGCAGCTGTATATCAGGGAGTAAACCTTCTGAGAATAAAAACAGCTGGAGCTTGTTAAGGTAATTACACAGGGGAAAGGATAATGTACTGGGAACTCCTCAGAAGAATCTGATTTTTGCTTAGGGGAGAGAGATAATAGCTCATTTAGGAACGACATGAACATGCTGCGTAGGTAGCTGTTTATCAGTAAATATCTCCACTGAGATTAAGAAAAGCAGTAGCTTAATAAATTAAGTACTTCCTGTATGGTTACTGTACTGGTAACTCCCCAAAAGAATCTGGATTGTGGTGAGGGAACAGAGAAAAAAGCTCATTTAGGACCTGCACTTACGAAGGGGGTAGGCAGCTGTATATCAGGGAGTATCCCTTCTGAGAATAAAAACAGCTGGATCTTGTTAAGGTAATTACACAGGGGAAAGGATAATGTACTGGGAACTCCTCAGAAGAATCTGATTTGTGGTGAGGGGAGAGAGATAAAAGCTCATTTAAGAACGACCTGAACAAGCTGCATAGGTAGCTGTTTATCAGTAAATATCTCCACTGAGATTAAGAAAAGCAGTAGCTTAATAAATTAAGTACTTCCTGCTATGGTTACTGTACTGGTAATTCCCCAAAAGAATCTGGAATGTGGTGAGGGAACAGAGAAAAAAGCTCATTTAGGACCTGCACTTACGAAGGGGGTAGGCAGCTGTATATCAGGGAGTAAACCTTCTGATAATAAAAACAGCTGGAGGTTGTTAAGGTAATTACACAGGGGAAAGGATAGTGTACTGGGAACTCCTCAGAAGAATCTGATTTGTGGTGAGGGGAGAGAGATAAAAGCTCATTTAGGAACGACATGAACATGCTGCGTAGGTAGCTGTTTATCAGTAAATATCTCCACTGAGATTAAGAAAAGCAGTTGCTTAATAAATTAAGTACTTCCTGGTATGGTTACTGTACTGGTAACTCCCCAAAAGAACCTGGATTGTGGTGAGGGAACAGAGAAAAAAGCTCATTTAGGACCTGACCTTACGAAGGGGGTAGGCAGCTGTATATCAGGGAGTATCCCTTCTGAGAATAAAAACAGCTGGACCTTGTTAAGGTAATTACACAGGGGAAAGGATAAAGTACTGGGAACTCCTCAGAAGAGTCTGATTTGTGGTGAGGGGAGAGAGAAAAAAGCTCATTTAAGAACGACATGAATATGCTGCATAGGTAGCTGTTTATCAGTAAATATCTCCACTGAGATTAAGAAAAGCAGTAGCTTAATAAATTAAGTACTTCCTGGTATGGTTACTGTACCGGTAACTCCCCAAAAGAATCTGGATTGTGGTGAGGGAACAGAGAAAAAAGCTCATTTAGGACCTGCACTTACGAAGGGGGTAGGCAGCTGTATATCAGGGAGTAAACCTTCTGAGAATAAAAACAGCTGGAGCTTGTTACGGTAATTACACAGGGGAAAGGATAATGTACTGGGAACTCCTCAGAAGAATCTGATTTGTGGTGAGGGGAGAGAGATAAAAGCTCATTTAGGAACGACATGAATGCTCATTTAGGAACGACATGAACATGCTGCATAGGTAGCTGTTTATCAGTAAATATCTCCACTCAGATTAAGAAAAGCAGTAGCTTAATAAATTAAGTACTTCCTGTTGTGGTTACTATACTGGTAACTCCCCAAAAGAATCTGGATTGTGGTGAGGGAACAGAGAAAAAAGCTCATTTAGGACCTGCACTTACGAAGGGGGTAGGCAGCTGTATATCAGGGAGTAAACCTTCTGAGAATAAAAACAGCTGGAGCTTGTTAAGGTAATTACACATGGGAAAGGATAATGTACTGGGAACTCCTCAGAAGAATCTGATTTTTGCTTAGGGGAGAGAGATAATAGCTCATTTAGGAACGACATGAACATGCTGTGTAGGGAGCTGTTTATCAGTAAATTTTTCCACTGAGATTAAGAAAAGCAGTAGCTTAATAAATTAAGTATTTCCTGGTATGGTTACTGTACTGGTAACTCCCTAAAAGAACCTGGATTGTGGTGAGGGAACAGAGAAAAAAGCTCATTTAGGACCTGCCCTTACGAAGGGGGTAGGCAGCTGTATATAAGGGAGTATACTTTCTGGGAATAAAAACAGCTGGAGCTTGTTAAGGTAATTACACAGGGGAAAGGATAATGTACTGGGAACTCCTCAGAAGAATCTGATTTGTGGTGAGGGGAGAGAGATAAAAGCTCATTTAGGAACGACATGAACATGCTGCGTACGTAGCTGTTTATCAGTAAATATCTCCACTGAGATTAAGAAAAGCAGTAGCTTAATAAATTAAGTACTTGCTGGTATGGTTACTGTACTGGTAACTCCCCAAAAGAATCTGGATTGTGGTGAGGGAACAGAGAAAAAAGCTCATTTAGGACCTGCACTTACGAAGGGGGTAGGCAGCTGTATATCAGGGAGTATCCCTTTTGAGAATAAAAACAGCTGGAGGTTGTTAAGGTAATTACACAGGGGAAAGGATAATGTACTGGGAACTCCTCAGAAGAATCTGATTTGTGGTGAGGGGAGAGAGATAAAAGCTCATTTATGAACGATATGAAAATGCTGCATAGGTAGCTGTTTATCAGTAAATATCTCCACTGAAATTAAGAAAAGCAGGAGCTTAATAAATTAAGTACTTCCTGGTATGGTTACTGTACTGGTAACTCCCCAAAAGAATCTGGATTGTGGTGAGGGAACAGAGAATAAAGCTCATTTATGACCTGCACTTACGAAGGGGGTAGGCAGACTGGCCCAAAAAAACCCAATTTCCACCCCCCCAAAAAAAACAACAACAACAAACAAACAAACAAAACATGAATAAAATATTCATTTAAAGAAAGAAACAGCCCAGATGCCTTTCAATGGAATTGGATCAAGAATATGTGATATTTGATATATATATATATATATATGTATGTATTTACTCATGCATTAGGAAGAATATTACACCATGTGCAAAGAAATGGATGGACATGGAAAACATTATGTTGAGTGAAGTAAGGTTCAGAAAGACAAAGGACATATGTTTTCTCTCATGTGGAAGTTAAATCTAAATTATAAATATGTAAATAAATGTACAGGGACACATACACACACATATACACAAAACTGAATTTACTAAACTATGGTTCTCTGCAGGAAAGAATTCTAATGGCATAAAGCCTTTAAACAACTAATTTAAAGTTTCATAAAATGATTGCCAGGAATCTGGAACCTGGTGTCTGGGAGGTGAGGTGAAGGGGAGGGGTACAGACAAATCAAGACAGGAAAGGTAGGTGATTGCAGCTGTAAGATAAAATGTACATTGTCATGGGTGGTTATGTGCCACCTTATAAAAATGTACATATGTGAAAATGGAACTAGAAAGGATGAGGGGAGGACTGGGGTTGGGAGGGATGTTGGAAACGAAGGAAGGGGTGACATTTGATTGAGATGCATCGTACTCATAAACTGGCATGTTAATTGAAACCTCTTTGTACAACTACTTAAAAGCAAGAGAGACAGTCAGGTGCTGGTGGCTTATGCCTGTCATCCTAGCTACTCAGGAGACTGAGATCTGAGGATCAGGGGTTCGAAGCCAGTCCAGGCAGGAAAGTCTGTGAGACTCTTACCTCCAATTAATCACAGAAAAAGCCAGAAGTGGTGTTGTGTCTCAAGTGGTAGAGTGCTAGCCTTGAGCACAAAGGAGCTCAAGGACAGTGCTCAGGCCCAAAGTTCAAGCCTCAGGCCTGGCAAAAACAAAACAAAACAAACAGAAAACCTATTGAGGTGGATTTCACAAGGCATCAACAAGAGACTTAACAGTGGGATGGAAGAGTGTGTCACAATCTCTATCCTGTTCTGTAGCTGCTTTGAGTCTACCCATCACTCACATACTTCCTGAAAACATCCCACAGGATCATGGAATGATCAGGAAGAGATGAATTTATTATATTAACTGCTCCACCCCCAAGTCAGTTTCACATAACATCAAGCTTTTTTCTTTTTACCATGTGGAAAGCACTACCTCTGGGAAATGAAGAAGCTAGGCTTGAGCTGGAGCAGCGAGAAACAGCTACCTGTTAAGCAAAACTGCTTGACATGAGTCACACTGGACACTAACTATAGGCCTATATATTAGAAACAAACATTTGATCATTTTTTTCATCTTGCTCCCAATCAGCTTTTGTTTGTTTATTTTTGTGCTGATTCTGGAGCTTAAATTCAGGGCCTGGGTACTGTTCCTGAATTTTTTTCCAAAGGCTGATGCCATAGCTACACTTCCAGATTTGGGGTGGTCAATTGATCATGGACCTTCCAATCTAGGCTGCCTTAGAACTGAGAACCTTAGCGCTCAGCCTCCTGAGTCACTAGATTATAGGTGTGAGCCACTAGTACCTGGCTGAAATTCATCATGTGGATGAACACAATGAACAGTAAGAAACATGTCCTTGTGAGACCAAGATGTTGAATGTACAACCAGGTGTAAGCCACAGTCAGCTCTTGGAATGGAATATTGTTCCATCCTTTCCACACAGATTACAGACTCCTTTTGAAGTGCCAGACTTTGAAGTCAGGCCCCACTTTACCACGTGAACCCCACCTTACCCCGTGAACCTGAGATAAGCAGGCCCTGTGAGCAGACCCAGGACAAGCCCATTAGGGCCCAGTCGGTCTAGAACTCTAAGCGCTGGGAATGCTTAACTCTGACCACCCCTAGAATGCCTCGAACCCTGAGCCAATCAGATTTGTACCTGTGTCCTAATCTTGCTTGCTTGAACAGCGGATTGTTGTAACTTTGTTTTTTGCCTTTATAAGCCCTGTGGAATTGTAGTTCGGGGCTTCCTCCTAACCTCTGCTGTGTCGGTGGGTAGGACGTGGCCCATGTTGCAGCTCGCTTAAATAAAGCCTTGCCTTGCTTTTGCATTTCGGAACGTCTGAGTCTCAGTGGCCTTCTTGGAGGTCGTTTCGCGACTTGGCACAACATTTTTAGAAAGGTTATGTAATTTCTTTGAAGTATAGCTTACAGGAATTCAATGAACAGAAAGACATATGTTTTTGTCAAATCAAAACATCGGAAGCCACTTTATTTACTTATTGTGCCAGTACTGGGACCTGAACTCAAGGCCTCACCTTCTTGCTTGGCTTTTTTGTTGTTGTTGTTCAAAACTGGCACTCTTAACACTTGAGTTACACTTCTACTTCTGGCTTTTTGCTGGCTAGTTGGAGAGAATAAATCATAGTACTACAATATAAAAGGGGCAGGGGAAATACATAATTTTGGTACTACTGAATAACGTGATATTTTCTGTTTGTATGAAGGTTTTGATTCAGAATGAAATATTTGCTTTTGGCTTCTCCAAAGTAGAACAGACAAGTTACTGTAAGCATTTGTTTTCAAACCTGATGGAAAGATGGATCAGCATCAGATGTGTTCACTGCTATAATGGTCTGGTCACTGATCTGACTGAAATGCACCCAGGAAGAATTGAATGACGGCCTGGTCTCAAGAGGCAAGCCTCATCTCTTCTTCCTTCTGTTTCTTCTTTGTCAGTTTTGTGCCAGTTCTAGGCTTGAACTCAGGGCTTAAGCACTATCCCTGAGCTCTTTTGCTTAAGGCTAGAGCTTTACCACTTCCACTTCTACATCTCCACTTCCAGCTTTTTGTGGTTGATTAGAGATGAGATTCTCATCGACTTTTCTGCCTGGAGTGGCTTCCAACCATGATCCTTAAATCTCAGTGTCCTGAGTTGCTGGGATTACAGGTGTGAGCCCACAGTGCTTCTTAAACATTTGATGACCCTTGGTCATAAGCTTCATTTTCTCCTTGAAACCAAAAACTGCAGCTTACACTTAACAACACTGGTGAACACTCCTTTCCAGTGCTCCCTACAGTGACACATGCATGATGGTGCAGTCTTGGCAATTTTAAGACCTACAGAGAAGATTGTGTGTGAGTGTGCACACGCACATGCACGTGTGCTGCATGTACTCATGCTGTTCCTGGGACTTGAACTCACGGCCTGGGTACTGTCTGTGAGCGTTTGTGCGCAAGGCTAGTGCTCTGCCACTTGAACAAAGCTGCGTGCAGGTGGCTTTTGCCTTTAGTCCCAGCTTTTCAGGAGGCTGGGATCAGAGGATCATGGTTCGAAGCCGGCCCAGGCCAGGCAGAAAAGTCCATGAGATTCTTATCTCCAGTCAACCACACAAATCTGCAAGTAGAGCTGCAGCCTTGAGCACAAACACTCAGGGCCAGCACCCAAGACGCTCACGGACTTGGCTGCCCGGGCTGGCCTTGCCCCGCAATTCTCAGAGCTCAGCCTCCTGAGTAGCTGGGACGGCGGGCGGGAGCCACCGGCGGCTGCTTCACTCATTGTAAACCAAAGTTACTCAAAGGGCACGGCCCGACTTCCCTCCACGGCCGGGCGCTGGGAGCTGCGGCGGGCGCCGGGCCTACCCATCGGCGATATCGCGAGATTTCACACGAGAGGCCGGAGAGGCGGGAATCGGCGGTGGGGAAATCGCTGAGTCACCGCGGGCTTCCTGGGCCGGTGCCAGGGCTGCGCGTGGCGGTCGCCGGGAGAGGCGGGAGAGGCGCTGGGCCCGGCCCGCGGGGCGAGGCGCGGGCGGGAGGAAAGGTAAACAGTCACGCCGCCCTCCCCGCTTCCCTCCGGCGGGGTGACCCGGGCTCCCTCCCGGCCCCTCCCCGTCCTGGAGGTGGGGGCGTCGGGACGCCGGGCGCCGCCCAGCTCCCGCCGCAGTGCGGGGCCGGGGCCGCCGAGGCCCGGGCGGCGCGGCCTTCCGCCTCGGGCGGAGACCTGAGGGGAGCCCCGCAATTCTCAGAGCTCAGCCTCCTGAGTAGCTGGGACGGCGGGCGGGAGCCACCGGCGGCTGCTTCACTCATTGTAAACCAAAGTTACTCAAAGGGCACGGCCCGACTTCCCTCCACGGCTGGGCGCTGGGAGCTGCGGCGGGCGCCGGGCCTACCCATCGGCGATATCGCGAGATATCACACGAGAGGCCGGAGAGGCGGGAATCGGCGGTGGGGAAATCGCTGAGTCACCGCGGGCTTCCTGGGCCGGGGCCAGGGCTGCGCGTGGCGGTCGCCGGGAGAGGCGCTGGGCCCGGCCCGCGGGGCGAGGCGCGGGCGGGAGGAAAGGTAAACAGTCACGCCGCCCTCCCCGCTTCCCTCCGGCGGGGTGACCCGGGCTCCCTCCCGGCCCCTCCCCGTCCTGGAGGCGGGGGCGTCGGGACGCCGGGCGCCGCCCAGCTCCCGCCGCAGTGCGGGGCCGGGGCCGCCGAGGCCCGGGCGGCGCGGCCTTCCGCCTCGGGCGGAGACCTGAGGGGAGTGCCCCGCGCCCGGCCCTCCGGGCCTGCGGTCCCGGGTCGCCCGCGGTCGCCCCGTAGCCGGCGGGGGGCCGAGGGCGGAGCGGGGCCGAGGGAAAGCCGGGCCCCGGAGGGCGCCGTGGAGGCCGCGGCCAGGTCCTTCCGGGAGGGTCGCCGGCGGGGGCCCCAGGCCGGTCCCGGCTCTGCGACTAAGGAGAAGTGGACCAGATTTGGGAGAGAGAGACTGAGTAGAGAAAGCAGAAATAGGAGCAGCCTTTATTTTCTTTCATACTGCGTTTTCTCCAAAGAGCATTTTGTGCAAATCTGTCCAGGTCCCACTTTATAAGAAGCATCCTAGTTATACTAGAGACCCTACTGTCAGAATGCGGTCCTTTTCACAACACATGCTCAGGGATGTCAAGCACTCAAGAGCCGACTATTAGTGGGGTCTGTGGACACGGGTTTTCAGTTCTGGAAACTGGGCTAACGTGTCATTAACTTTCAGATTATGCATCATCGATTCGTGGCATGTCAGGTGTGGCAGTTCTTGGCTTTGCATGGTCAGATCTTGCTGTCATTTTCCTTGAATTAGGGGGTCTGCAGGTTGGCAAGTCTCTGTTCTATGTAACAAGTTACTCTGTTAAGGACTGAAGTCCAAAGGTGATTGCTTATCAATATCCACATCATCATTCTCTGCCATTAGAATTTTTAACTCCCTGCCTAAATTTACATCATATACAATTGCTATTTTGACATTGTTGTTGGTGCCTATGTTTTTCTAACATTAGTTAGCTAATGGTAGTGAAGCTTAGGACCTGTTGCTCACTAGGTAAGTATTTTACACTGGAGACATTCCCTCATGTTTTCCAGATAGTGTTGTGTTTTTGCCTGAGACAGCCTTGGTCCATGATATGTCCACATCCACCTCTTAAGCAGCCTAGAATACAGATGTAAAGTATAATTCTTGCTAGGAATCTTTGTCTTCTTTCTGCTTTGGAAGTACTGGAGTTTGATCTAAGGCTTGTGCTTCCTAGACAGGTAATCTGCTGAGTCTGGTTATGCACTGTTCTTTTCTTGTGATAAAGTCTTAATGTTTGCTTAAGAGAGAAGGAAACAGTGTGGGCCATGTGGCATTCCCATTCTCGTCCTTGGCAAAATAAGAACATCTGAAACCTAATATGTATTAAAATTGGAAATATTTTGATAGCTAACATGATGTCAAACTAGGAAATTCTACACCTGAAGTTTGGTTTATGCCTAGAATTTTTTAAAATATCAAGTAAACCAGAAGGATTGCATTTGTATAGTAATCTACTCTATAAAATTGTAAATGTTATGTAAAAGATCCTGAATATCTGTATGTGAATTGAACCTAAAACATACATGTGTTTGGCATTTCGGCAGTTAGACTAATCAGAATACCAACTAATACATAAGGCAGATATTTCAAAATTGAGAAATACTCAAAGCCCAAACCCTCCTGGTCTGTGGCTTTTTTTGAGAAGTTACTGTCTCAGCCTTTTCCCTACAAAAGGCTGTGCCAGCTTTTAAACTCCTTGTTATTCACTTTTCAGGAAGGCTAGAATTAGTGAGAACAAAGTGGGACAGTGGTCATTTCATTTTCTTCAGCTCTGGGCCAGATGTTTGTCCTGGTGTCAGTCAGTAGAGGCATAGACCTGGTTTTATGGCCACAGAATGTAGAAGATAATTTGGCAGACTGAATTTTCTCTGCTGTTTCCAGACCAATGGCATTGGCCCTGGATTGATCTCTCTGAAGGGAGGAAGAAAATGCAGTTGTTCACACTTAGCCTGAGAAGTTAACTAAGTGCCTGCATGTTTCCCCAGCATTTTTTTCCCAACAGATTCATCAGGATGAGTATGTGTGGCCCACCAAGCCTCCTGGAGCTGGCTGTACAGAGCCTGCTGAAGGATGATGCTTTGGTCATTGCTGCTCTGGAAGAGCTGCCTGTAGAGCTCTTCCCACCTCTGTTCATGGCAGCCTATACTGGGAGACACAATGAGAGTGTGAAGAGGATTGTGCAGGCCTGGCCCTTTGCCTACCTCCCTCTGGGGTCCCTGCTGAAGGAAGGGCAACCACACCAGGAGAACTTCCAAGCTGTGCTCAGTGGGCTCGATGCCCTGCTTGCTGAAGACATTTGCCCTAGGTGAGGAAGACCCAATAGCCTGAAGTCCTGGGAGCCTCACATGACACAGCTGGGATCAGAGGCCTTTAGAGTGGACACTTGGGTGGTGCTAGAAACAATTGTTGGTATCTCCTTTAGGATGAACCACCATATAATGCACTATTGACTGAAGGAACATGTCTGCATTCCTTCCCAGTGTCACTTAAAGGTATGGGAAGTAGATTCTAGGGTTCAATCTCAGTGGTAGAATACTTGCCTTGCACTTCTGAGGTCCTATGATCAGTACTCAGTAATACAAAGTTAAACATATTGGGTAGAAGAACAGATAGATAACAGATGCTAAACAGACAGTCAGATAACAGAATAACCTTAAGAGAGAAGAAATCAGAGGAAAAAGCAAGATCCTAGGAGAAAAGGGGACCACAGCTAATACCTGGGTTTTAGAGTTCATGTTTATATTTGACCTTTACCTTCATTCTGAGACCCTTCCCTTTACCTTCCATTAATCATCTGTTTTATCCACAGGCAGGGGAAACTGCAAGTACTGGATCTATGTCAGAAAACTATATGGTCTGGTAGCAGGGATGGCATGTGCTCACTGTCCCAGGCCATCCTGCCATTGATGAAGGTAAAGGTGGATGGATCCAGTATGGGAGCAAAAGAGCCCAGGGCTCCCCTGAAGGTGTTCATAGATCTCTACCTCAGTATTGGCAGCCACGATGAATGGCTCACTTCTCTGATTGAAAAGGCCAAGCAGTGGAAAGGTTTACTACACTTATACTGTAACAAGCTGAGTATTTTTGCACTGTCCGTACAAAATATGAAGGTATTGAAAATGGTGAGGCTGTATTCTGTCCAGGATTTGGAACTGGTCTGTAACTGGAAATTATCAGTCCTGGGGAAGCTCCTTTCTCTTC
Organism: Perognathus longimembris pacificus; assembly: GCF_023159225.1. NCBI lineage: Eukaryota > Metazoa > Chordata > Mammalia > Rodentia > Heteromyidae > Perognathus > Perognathus longimembris. The sequence goes on from NW_025960310.1 coordinate 19,037, forward strand.
TACCATACATGGGTAAATTGCACAGACTCTTCCTGTCTCAGACACAGATGTCCCAGTGTAGTTCTTGGGAGGAGGAGGAGCAGTTTGTGGAGACGTTCAGCTCTCAGTTGCTCAGTCTACATCACCTCCAGGAGCTTCATTTGGAATCCATCAGCTCTCTTGAAGGCTCCTTGTGCAGTTTGCTCAGGTGAGGGTTATTACATTTGCTCTGCAGAATAGGACAGGTCTGTATTCATTTCAGGATGGATAAAGCATCTTTGCTCTGTGACAGCCATAATCATGTGTCCCTGTATGTCAACATTTGTCTTGTTCCCAAGTATGGTATCTATCCAAACAGTTTAGAGGTAGTCTTTATCCCTCTTTGGATCAGAATAGTACAATTGCATATACTGGGTACAATCATCTCAAGTTATATAGAACAACTATTTATTTTGGCTCACAGATCTAGTTGAGGTCCAGTGGAAAATATCCAGTGAATGCCACTGTTTTGGTTTATATGCAGAGACTATGTGCTCAAGCAATGTCAGGACCCTGGGTGTGGTAGTTTATACCTGTAATTCGAGCATTCGAGAGGCTTGGCAGGAGAATTTTGTCTTTGAGATAAGCCTATGCTACATAGTAAAACTCTGTCTAGAAATTTAAAAAGAGAACAACACACATAAGAACACAGAGTGAGACATAGAATTAGATAAGCCAGATTTTATAAAGGATTTATACTTTAGACAGCCCACTGATATATTGATCCATTGATTGTAACAGTACATCCTTAACTCTCTCTTAAGAGTTCTACTTAATTCCTTTTATTTTATCATAATGGAGACTCAATTTCAAAATGGATTTGTACTTAATGTGAGGGAGTATATATGAAGTATATGATTCTAGAAATAAAGGATAGGTGGTTAAGAGATAATAAAAAAGTCTGGGGGCTGGGGATATGGCCTAGTGGCAAGAGTGCTTGCCTCGTATACTTGAAGCCCTGGTTCGATTCCCCAGCACCACATATACAGAAAATGGCCAGAAGTGGCGCTGTGACTCAAGTGGCAGAGCGCTAGCCTTGAGAAAAAGTAGCCAGGGACAGTGCTCAGGCCCTGAGTCCAAGTCCCAGGACTGGCAAAAAAAAAAAAAAAGTCTGAAGTTGATCCCTGTGTCTGGCAGACATTTTGGAGGCTGTTTGCCTTCTAGGTTTGTACTTTATGAAGGGTATTTTAGTAGCCTCATACTAGGTAATATAGGTGACTTAATTAACACAGTTGCTGGAAGAAAGCCTGATTTGGGTTTGTTATTGCTGCTACTGCTGCTGCTTCCTCTTCTCTTCTTTGTGCTTATCTGCTGCTGCTTTGTCTTCTTACGCTGCTTCTGCTTTGTCTTCTTACGCTGCTTCTGCTTTGTCTTCTTACGCTGCTTCTGCTTCTTTTTTGCTTTAAGAAATTAATTCCCCCCCCCCAGGTTATTAATTGAGGGGATTTATATTTGTGTCTCTGGAACTAAAATAATCTAATGTCCTTCTCTTCTTGATACCTAGGGTCAGGTTCTTTTCTGAGTAATCTTCGTGGTCCTCTTATTTAACCATCACAACAACTAATCTGTATGCTTTGCTCTACTCAGTAGATAAGGAAAGGGAATATGTGAGGTCTTATTTACTTGACCCAGTTCCAGAACAAGGTTAACAAATGTAGAAAGGACTTCATGTAAATTGGCCTTGTTGGAAGACCTCTTTACAGTATGACAGCCTCAAGGTTGGGCATCAGGAAAACTTTGGGGTTTTTCTTTGCTGCATTGGCTGTATTGAGTTATGAGTTCTCCCCACTGGCTGCTACTCATCACCACCAGTCCCCAGCACTGACTGTTCTCTCTGTCCACAGGTGCCTGAGGAGCCCCTTGAAGATCCTCTCTCTCACCAATTGTCTGCTTCTAGAATCAGACTTGATGAATTTGTCTAAGTGCCCCAATACAAGACAGCTAAGGGGACTGTGTCTAAATAGGGTTATCCTGATGGACATAAGTTCTGAGACCCTGGAAGCACTGCTAGAGAATGTATCGAGTACCCTCCAGGTCCTGAGCCTAGAGGAATGTGGGATCATGAACCTCCAACTCACTGCCATTCTGCCTGCCCTGAGACACTGTTCCCAGCTCACAACCTTTAGCTTTTCTGGGAACCCCATCTCCATAAATGTGCTGTTGCGAGTCGTTCGCCACACCATTGGACTGACCAACTTAAGGCGTGTGCGGTACCCTGCACCACTGGAATTTTATGAGCATGTTGGAGATGGGTTGCTTGCTACCCTACAAGCCAAGCTGATGCAGATGCTACAAGAGTTGGGGCGGTCAGACATGGGGTGGCTCAGTGGCAAACCCTGTCCTCATCGTGAGTGGCCCTTCAGTGACCTGTGGCCCATGCCCTGGTAGCATCTACACAGGTAAGTAGCCCTATCCACAGCTTTGGTCTGGACATGTGGACACCGAAGCGTACAAATCACAGAAGCCACAGTTACAAAGGACTGCTCATGGTAAGCAGGAAAAGGAAAGATGATCAGGGATGCGAGTTAGACATTGACTTGGGGCAGTTTGGTCATTGTCAAAAATATCCTAAGGCATTACAAATGAGAATTTGAAATTTTACATGGGTAGGGTGATGTATAAGAATTGTCCCGGGGCTGGGGATATAGCCTAGTGGCAAGAGTGCCTGCCTCGGATACACGAGGCCCTAGGTTCGATTCCCCAGACCACATATACAGAAAAAACGGCCAGAAGCGGCGCTGTGGCTCAAGTGGCAGAGTGCTAGCCTTGAGCGGGAAGAAGCCAGGGACAGTGCTCAGGCCCTGAGTCCAAGGCCCAGGACTGGCAAAAAAAAAAAAAAAGAAAAAAAAAAAGAATTGTCCCTACATTGATGAATGTAAAGAGACAGCCATAATTAAAGAAACCTTAGTATAAATGATTTGTTATGCTGTGTGATATATGAACCTGTTTCGGTAACTTAAAAGTCAGATATTATTTAAAGTTGAGAGTTGGCAAAAAAAATTTGCTGAGAAATGATTAGTGGGAACATTTTTTTTTTTTTTTTTTGGCCAGTCCTGGGGCTTGGACTCAGGGCCTGAGCACTGTCCCTGGCTTCTTTTTGCTCAAGGCTAGCACTCTGCCACTTGAGCCACAGCGCCACTTCTGGCCATTTTCTGTATATGTGGTGCTGGGGAATCGAACCCAGGGCCTCATGTATACGAGGCAAGCACTCTTGCCACTAGGCCATATCCCCAGCCCGGGAACATTTATTAGGACACTATTAAAAGGAAAATGATGGGCAATGAGGCCAAGAGCATATTGCTGCTATTGCTACTGCTGCTTCTGATCTGGTGAAGGTGCCAATGTGGGGTTGGCAACAGGCTTTTATAGGGTTACTAGGCTCTTTCCTGTTTTTAATCTCTTTGGGGGAGTCTTGCTTATTGGTCCTTTTTTTCCCCCCTCAGGGAATAGTTTGAATTCTCACCAGATTGGCTCTTCTGCATCTTATGGGAGCTATTTCATGTGCTTGTGTTGCCTCCATATTCCACCTTGGTCCTGGGTATCTGACTGTTTGCTATGTCTCCTTTAAGGGGAGACAGTCTTTCACATACCCTCTTCCTGTAGAGAAGAATGAATCCAATCTTGGATTCAGTGCCATGATGATATATTGGATTTGCTTGGAGCTGGTAGGGTTGTAGATATGTCCTAACCTACCTATTTATTATCCTAGCACATGAATATGGAGCAATCCACCGAGCCATGTCATGGTCTAATTGATTTTCGAATAGAATTACATGGCATCATGATTCATGGAGCTAAGAGGCACTGAAGGGTCAGAAAGTGTGGATGGTATCCATGCTGTACCCTGGTCACTAAACCTCCAGCCTAGTGCATGCAGAAAGAACTCTGGGTAGGAAGTCAATAAAGTGAGTTCTAGTGTCAAAAAGGAATAAAGTAGATGGGATGTCAATCCCCTGAAGAAGTGAGGCCAGGATCCCCATTTTCCCTTGAGATTCATCCAAGACTAGATAGGTTAATTTATGAGTGTTGCCTTGAGGTTGTCCTGAAATTTAGCTCCAAGGCAGCAGTCTTTTCTAAGCCTGGCATAGGTTTCCTGTGGGTGGCAGTAGCCATATCTAAAACTCTTCCATTTCTCATACTTCAAGAGTTGATAGGTTTTGTATACCAGTGAGTATTTCAGAGTACAAAGCAAATGCCATACATGTATATATTTGTTTGTTTTGGCTAGTCCTGGGGTTTGGACTCAGGGCTTGAGCACTGACCCTGGCCCTGGCTTCTTTTTACTCAAGGATAGCACTCAACCTCTTGAGCCACAGTGCTACTTCTGGCTTTTTGTATGTATGCGGTGCTGAGAACTCGAACCCAGGGCTGTAACCTCTCTGTATGTCATCTTGAGAATAAAATTAAAAATTTAAAAACACACCAAAACAGCACCAAGAGATCACTTGATTAAATTTACTAGGTTTACTAGAGAGACAAAATGTCTTTCTCAACCAGGTCTTTTGCCAGCAGCCCTGAATGTCTGGGGAGAGTAAAATACTTTTCCTTTGTGTCACCAGGCAAGATGGTCACATCAGTACAGAGGCAGAGTTACCTAGGTGACCCGCACACCTGGAGGCGGCTGCCTCCCCCGCCCCTGAGGTCACATCCGGGCCTCACCTCCCCATCCCACCCCCCTACAGAAGGCCTCGCCCGGGGGCGGCTGCTCTCTGTGAGCGTGGGCGCGGGTCAGCGGGACGAGCTCTCCTCTCCTGCCCGAGACCGCGTGGCGTCCTCCTTTCCCGGCTCCTGCTCCACACACCCGGCAGCCATCAGGTAAGGAGTGCGCCGTGAGGGAAGGCGGAGGTTCTCATCCTCCTTAGAGGGGTCTGGAACTTTCGGGCGGTTCGTGTCGGGGCGCTGGAGTGAACTTGGAGCAGTTTATCCGGGGCTCTGAGCTCCAGGTGGGAAGTCCACGCGGAGCCGCCGCGGCTTCTCCCGCGTTGTCCACGGGTGTTTGCCCGCCGCCTCGCCCGCCTGGTTTCTTCTTCATGACCCGCGTTTGCACTGCGGGCGCCACCGGGCGGGGCGCGGGGACCCGGGTCTGGAAGGGGTGACCCCCGCCCCCATCGCCACCCGGACCCGGGGAGATCTGCCCTCCCCTCGCCCTGCTTCCAGCCCCCGCTTCCGGCTCCCGGCGGCCGCGCGTCCCGAGCCGTCGGCCCGGACCTGTGGGTCGGCGCGCGCCGCACCGAGTCCGGGTCCTCCCGGTTCCGGGGCGCAGGCTCGGGGTGCTGGCCCTGCCCGCCCGAAACGCCCGCCTGAGATTCGGGCAGACGCGGGAGCGGACGGTGCGGACCCCGCTCGGGGACGGGCGGCGCCGGGCGAGGGCGCACCGCCGCGGGACCGGAGGCCTCTGGGCGCCGGGCGCCGCCCCTCCCCGCCCGGGGCCCGGCAGGTGCGCGCGCGCCTCCTCCACCCGCCCGGCTCTCCCGGAGCCGAGCCCCGGGCCGGCGCAGCCCCCAGCCGCGCTCCTCCGCCTCCAGCGCCGGCCGCAGCTCTTCTCCCTTCTGCCCGCACAGCCGGCGGCCCTGGCCTGGCGCGGGGGTCCCGGCGCCACCCCGGAGGCAGCACCGCTGAACCTCGCGCCGCGCCGGGAGGAGCTGAGGCGCCCGAAGGACTCCCGGCCCTCAGTGTGCTTGGAAGGTGGAGAATGAGATGGAAAGGGGGCGAACCGGATGTCTGCTTTTGGTGAGTCAACATGCTGCCTAATAGCACATGCTG